>NC_053420.1:10867500-10922500 GCF_016859285.1 Xiphias gladius | reverse complement strand
TGCAGTGGTGAGCTCAGCAAAACCAAAAATCCTGGAGTCCACGGAAGACATCTAAATTGGATGATCGCAGAATTCTTTCCTTGGTAAAGAGCCAGGCCAAGAACACTCTTGAGGAGGTAGGCGTATCATTGTCAAAGTCTACAATCAAGAGATGCATTCGTGAATGTAAATACAGAGGGTTTACCACAAGGTGCCACTGGTAACACTCAAGAACAGAAAGGCCAGATTAGACTTTGCCAGAAAACATCTAAAAAAAATGCCTGCCCAGTTCTGGGACAAGTTTCGTTGGACAGATGAAACCAAGGTTAACTTGTACCGGAATGATAGGAAGAGAAGAGTATGGAGAAGGAGAGGAGCGGCTCATTATCCAAAGCATACTACATCATCTGTCAAACATGGTGGAGGCAGTGTCACGGCATGGGCATGTATGGCTGCCAATGAAACTGGGTTACTGGTGTTTATAGATGATGTGACTGGTGCTAGAAGTAGCTGGATGAATTCTGAAGTGTATAGGGCAATATTATCTGCTAATTCCTAAACTGTTAATGTGATATTTTTGTTAAACCCCTTGAAATAAAGATGAAAGTCTACACTTGAATCCCATCTTGATGGCTTTGTTTCATATCCATTCTGGTGGTATACAGATGTAAAATTATGAAAATTGTGTCACTGTCCAAATACTTATGGACCTAACTGTATACATAAATATTTATATGCGTGTATGTGTGTACACACACACACACACACACACACACACACACACACACACACACACACAGAGGATGGTGGAGGGCTACAACCGTGAGGTGGTAATTCTATTTTTTTTTTAAAGATATTCAAAGTGATTTTAACTTCACTTTATTTCTTTGGTTTTGAAGTGTAAACATATGTCTTTCTGTCACAGTTTTTATCCCCTAGCAAGACCATGGTCACCCACATCTAACTAGCTTTAGCCACAATCCCATTAATCGCATTAGCACTCAAAGGGGAAGCAGCCAAGTTGGATTAATAGGCCTGCACTATGCAAAGCAGGCACAATGTAACAGGAATTCAATACCAAAGAGGGCTGATGAGTGATTACAAAAACATTTCACTGCCTCCTTAAAGTTTAACAAGAAATTATCTCATGGTAAGTGTTCTCTCCCTGTGTTCATTTCCTGTAGACACTGTTGTTTCAGTATGAATTGACTCTGTCTGCAGTTGACAATGGCTGAAATGCCAATGCCTTGTTTTCTCTCTGTCTGAGGTGTCAAAGGATGTCAACATTCTCCACCATCACTCACTTCCCATTTGTGCAGACTTGAGCCCAGCTAATGCATCCTATATGTCCCCTCTGGGCTCCCATACATCAGCCCTTGACCCACGGGAGAGGTTCAGGAAGGATGGATCATATATTATTTAAATGTCTAAAGGGGTGGGGTGAGGTGGGGAATCTCATAAGGCATATTTTTTCGGAATGCACCGAATCTGCAGCAAGACTCCTGAGTTAATGTGGCTGTCACAGATCCACCAGACAGAGAGTCCCACTGTGGAATTTTAGAGCCTCAGTCTGGCTTCTTTGCTGAGAAAATGTCAGTGTCAAATATGCACACATTTGTTAAAAAAAAAAAACAACAAAAAAAAGCTGAAACTATTGCTACTACTAAATCGTAACTATTTATTTGAAAACTCAAGATTTGAGGTTTGAAATTCAAGTTGAAATGAGACCTGTCTGCATTTTAGGGCATCAAAATGCACAGTGGCCAGATTTTTTAAGGCATGTTTGACTGCATTATTATTATCTAAATAAATCTGATATTAGGTTAAAATGATGAATTATCTTCCAATGTAAATGCCGTGGTAATTGTTTCATTCTGATTTATCACAGTTCTACATGAGAGCTTAGCACCGGATCTTTCTTTTTCAAACAAAACACATCTGCAGTTGAACATAATATAGATGACGTAGACGTTCATAGTCTATGCTGCGCACCACTATACTGTCAACAGTGGACAAACAGTCTGTTGTGTGATCAACGATCTTCTGTTTGAAATCATAGCACAGCTACAGCCTGTGCAATACAAAAGTACCTCACATATCTGGAAAATGCCTGCAATAACTGAATGCTATGAATAATGTACAGTACAGTATAAAATAAATAAGCAATGGGTTTTTTTTTGACCAGTCTTGTGGGTCTTTCAACAAGCCTTGGTTATTTGAAAAGGTTGCACATTCATCAAAGGTGCTGGCAGAACAAGAAAGGTCAAGGTTGACGTTTTCTCCCCTATTTATTTAATTTTTTATTTATTTATTTTTTTGGTCCCATCAGACAGATGATGGAAAATGGATAACTGGATACATATTGTATGATAGAAACACACCTGTCTTAAGCAGGGAATGATTAACAGATGTACTTGGCATGTGAAAACGGATAACAGATGTATCACTATGTATTGCTATTCCAAATGGCATTAGGTTGCAGACCAAAACATGAAAACAGCAAAACTGCAGCATTCCAGGAAAAAAGGAAGCAAAAGACTGAGAAATCCCACACTACTATACATACTAAACATATTAAAGTAAGTGTTTTTCTTAGGGCTAGAATGTTTATTGAACCAAACCTGAGCTAAAACATCAGTTGACTTTGGAGCAAACTACCACTAAATGGTCACATGAAACAGCTCATATTGGCCAAACGACCATTAACACACAAGCCACAAGAACAGATGCATAATGAGTCCAGCCCAAACGAGCATTTGATGTTCACTAGATTTTCAACATCTGTTTCTTTTTCTACCTGTGCCAAAATCAAATCAACTGTAGATGATTGTATGGTGTATCAAATCTAACAAATCTGACAGTCACTGTATGATGATGATCTGTTTTTCCATCATCATCATCGTGATCATCACTTGCCTTTTTAAAACTAGCAATGTTGTTGACTTTGAGTTTTGAGCATTTAATAGACAGTTGCTGTTAAAAACTGTTCTTTGACACAGTACAACTGTTCTTTGACACAGTACATTAAGCACATAAGAAGTACAGTAGCAAAAATACATTGCAAGTATACTGTGATACGGAAGATACATACTTGTATACATTTTTAATACACTATAAACAAATACACAGCACTGATTTTTCACTTGGGGCCAGTGAACCCATCCTACTCTGTGTACAGAGCTGATTCTCATTGAAAACAAATGTGGCTGTCTGGTTAAATTGCTGGCACTGCGACTTAATCATCAGTGAAACATCTTTTATTCATTACATTGGCAGTATAGCCTCACAGGTCTCAGGTGCATGGTGGAGCAGCCCTGTAATTCACTGAAAATATAACTCACTAGATGCAATAGCGATGTCATGTTTTCTGACTGCTAATTGAGTTGTCAGACACCCCTAGCGCATCTGAGACTTTCAGGCTCTCTTTATATATACAAGAACTGTAACTTTGGAGAGCAAACCGATGTGATTTGCATCATCTTTTATCTCTAGCGTCTGTTCCATTTAAGGTGTTTCTCAATTAAAACTCCTCAAAACGTCATAGGTGCAGTTTTTTGGTTGATGGGTCTCATATGGTTGCACTGAGGAGCATTACAGAATAAATCTGAACCAAGTCACTCAGAAACACCACTGAGCCCACACACATGATCATGCACATACCATTGCTAAAATTTAATAGGTTATACTACCTTTGTAATGAGCCTTTTTTCTAGAAAAGAATAATTAAACGTTTTCAATGCAATGAGTGGTATAAAAATTTACCCAATTTAAAAAAAAAACTTGAGTTTGTTTCTGGCTTGTTTCTGTGCTGGCCTTCAGACCTGACCTTACGTTTATTCACTGTTCCAATTCTGAGAAAAAGTAGGCAAGGGGCCAAAGTTCATATTAATTATCAGGTTGTTAATTACAAAGGCTTCTAACTAAATCCATGTACATATACATACATATACATAAATACAGCTTTTTTACGGCTGACTTTTCTAAGTAAGAAGAGGTTACTATCTTTCTTTTATATTCGATCAATGGGATGAATTTGAACATATTCACATATCCAGGCTGCGATAGTCTAGAGTGATGACATTCATGTATTTAAAGAGACTTTATATTTACAATTTGTCAGACCATAAATCATCTGTTGCCCTTTTGTCACTTCCAGCTGTTTTTACACTTGGACACTGACAATGCAAAATTTAGAAAGGTCCACAGCCGCCAAAATCGGTTTATCCACAGTTTCCGCACTAAATCTTTGACCATTTGTCCACTTGGGGCATTAAACCTTTAGTACTGAACAAAATAACATCTGCTGAGTGTATACATTAACAATTGGACTAACCAACAACTGTAGAAAATTTAAAAATCTAAATGTCTGCATCTGTTTTAATCCTGCAGGATTGAAATCTTTGTTTAAAGACACTAACATAAAAATACAATTTGAAAGTACAAGAGAAGCCTATTTTCAAACAAGTACATCGTAATCTTGATAAAGAGTATCCATGACAGTGATATTGTTTTTTAGTAATGCTAGCAGCCTGGCTCTAGGCATGCCTCAAGGCATGACTGTGGGTTGGCCAGTCAGTTGGTCAGTCCGCCTCTGTATACTAGACTGAAACACCTGGACCATTATTTGATGGATTGCCATGAAATTTGGTACAGATATACATAGTGCACAGGGGATAAATCCTTATGATTTTAAGATCCTCTGACTTCTTTCACGGCATCACCATGAGGTACTCAGTTGGGGTTTTGAGTATTGATGTCTCAACAACTACTGGATTGATTGCCATGAAATTTGGTGCAGACATTCACATTTCCATCAGGATGAATTTTAATATCCATAACTTTTCATTTAGTGCAATCATCGGGTCAAAATTTTAATTCGTCCAGTATTTTTGTTTATGACCAAATAAATGTAAAATAAGAACACTGCCATCAGCCTCAGCCGTACTTTGTGTTTAGTGCTAAGTAGCAAATGTTGACATATTAACACACTAAAGATGAATATGATTACACATTACACCTGCTAAACATCAGCGTGTTAGCATTGTCATTTCAGCTTGTTAGTCCACTGACCTTAGTGTTTAACTCATAGCACCACTTTGCCAGAGAAAAGCCTCACAGAGTTCCTAGCATAGCTGTAGACTCATGTTTTTATATTTTTTGTCTGCTGTTTATTGGTCTTGATATGTCTCTCATGTTAAATGAAAGTCACCCTCATGTTTTCTGATGAGTTAGAAAAGGCAACTACACCAACAATTCGCCTGCTTGTTTGTTTCAAGAGGTTACCAATGAATGGTTGCATACTTCAGTGTAGATTCAAGAGGATGAACATTGTATACAATGTGTAATTTTTGCATACAAAGTGGCACAAGACTCTCCTTGAGGTGACTATCAAATAAACTCTAATTAGAATTGACTCTTCGTGATAGACATTCGGTTCCATACCCCTCTATCTACACTGTACTGAAAAAATGTTTTTAGTGAAAATAAGATATGCAGTGTAGACAAGCATAATGGATTCTATTCTGTGAATTCTCACTGTATTATTTTAAGTCTGAGGTCACGGTTTAGTGGATGAGAGGGAGAAAGTTAAGCAGATGCCCTGTGAGCTCCCGTGCTTTGGAGAACTCTACTTCTCATTCTCCAAGGGTTAACTGAAGGAGAACTGTAACAATTTCTATTCTGATAGGAAGCAAGTGTATGGACCGAAGGGCAAAATCAGCTAAGACTGTTTGATCTCCCTACCAGCTGATTTACATTTGTGGACCACAGTCTTAATCTGCCCATTTATAACCACCAAATAAAAGAACAGAGACACAGAGAGAGAGACTGACCTGAAGCCAGTGAAGTCCAGTGTCTTGTAGATCCACCCTCTGTCTTTCCCTCCCTCTTATTTTTTGACAGTCTTTTCCTCTTTGTCTCTCTCTTTCTCTTTCAACATCTGTCCCATCACTTTCTGCTGAACTGACTCTCTTATCTTCATCTCTCTCCTTCCATCTCTCATTCTTTGTTCTCATCTCCCTGAAGGGTCTCCATCTTATCTGAGATAAACTGAACTGCCACATAAACGCATTGGTCTTCATCTCATCTATATACCTCCCTTCTGGGTTTATGGAGGCACATTTGGGAGGATAGATGCAGTTTAATGAAGCATTTGCATCTGTGTGCATCTGTCTCAGTGTGAGTGCACGTGTGAGTGTGTTGCGCCAAATCACTTTTTACTTCCATGGATACGTGAGAAATGATGGAGGCGCACCTCCTGGACACATGACAACATTATAAACCTCCATGGTCTCTGAACCATGAGGCCCCTTTAGACTTGACATCAAATAGTTTCCTGTTTAAGGAATTCATTCAGAACTTCTTAATGGAGTAGATATCCCCTTTGTGTTTATCTCGTGAGATATAGTACGCCCAAAAACGAGCTGCACATCCAAAATGTAAAAATTTATTTAAATGAACTATTACTTTGTTGCTGTCCTCTGCATGAATAAGAGGAAATATATAATTTCCTATTTTGTTGGCTGTATTCCTGCATACTGTAAGATCTCCTAATTCATCACCTCATTCTCTCTCTTACATAATGAACAAACACACACACACACACACACGCACACACACACACACGCACACACACACACACACACACACACACACTCTCCTGCTGCCTTCGTTCACCCCACTGGCACAGGTGGTCGGCTCCTCACCTCATGAGAATTCCGCCTGAGCCTACTGCCCGCAAGTTCTCCCATGAGCCTCTCTGTTACCATTCTGAGCGAGAAAGGAAGGAACTACAGTTCAAACCTGATCTGTTCTGTTCGCCAGCCGCTTGCTGCCATCTGGATGCGCGGCATTGCGTGGTATTGCGATGATGCGTACAGATGTAGTGGAAATCTGTTTGCCTACCATGCAGGTTGTTTGGTTCATAAGGATGGCAGACTGGCAGATGTTAATGGTATGCATGTATGCACATACCATGCAGTATATATAATATTCCTGCATCTCCAGTAGTGTATTTTTCATCAGGTGAAGGCCTCAGCTGATGCTGTGATTGTGTGTGTGTGTTTTGTGTGTTTGTGTGTAATGATTTATTGGTGAATGGCTGCGTGTTGTTGCTGAATCTGCAACCGTGATACAGTGCCGGCAACTGGTCTTCATAACAACATGTTCTCTCTTAGCAACGGGGATAGAGGAGAGGAATGAGAGGAATAGGAAACCAGAGACTGACAGACAATTTCTTTACCTTTGAAAACGATGCAGTGATTATTTATAGGTTTTTGTGTCTGTGTGTGCTTACAAGAGAGACGGATGGAGGCAGAGGCAGTATGTAGACACTGCTGTCTGACCCTGACCTTGGTTTGATGCATTCTTTCTTGAAATGCAGAAACAATATGTTTTTTTTTTTTTTACTTTTATTATAACTTCAGTAGGTATGATAGCTATTATTTAGCAAAACTTTAAGTTTAAAGTTCTACTGTATACTGAGAGACAAATCCAGAATAAGATGAAGCATAAAGCCATACTTTCCAAAACACTGCAGAAGCTAGGACTGTAGCTTTCTTTATCTTATATTATTAATGTTATTAGCACTCAAAAGACCTTTATTTGCAACATGATACAACTTACATGGTGTGGGCATTTTTAGTATAAATAAAAGATAAATAAAGGGTACTTCAGCTATTTAACACTACACTTCTATAAAGCTGGGGGACTTGTGAGAGACAGATTTAAAGAACAACTCCAAAAACATTGGATCCTAACCTTTGTGCAATAAAACCCAATAATGCATTTCATTAGACACTCCATGCCTAGTAAACATCCATGTCTTTCGTGCACCACACCCTAATACACTCTTTCTGTTAAAAAATGTAGTCTTGTGTCCAGGCAATAGTAACCCTGATAAACCCCGAAGACCATCAGGAGTTATTTTGTTAGACTTAGATAAAGATCCTATAGAACCACAGAAGATATTATACAGCTGTTTTCAAAGGCCGTGTTGGACTCCTTATGACCCCCTTTAATATCTGATAGCATGTTTCTAAAATCTCAGAAATGTAGTCTGAAAACATTCTGTGAACATTCAATATGATAATTTGCAGCGTAGCTGGTTGCTTTGCCTACTTTTTCATATAAATGGCAAGGCAAGGGAAGTTTTTTAATCTTTTTCTAATTTTTTTTATACATAAACCCAATTAACAGTGTGTGCCTAAGACATAATAGACATTAAAGACTGAATTCAGCCTAGGACATGTAGAAGACAAATCATATTTTAAGGATAATAACCGAGAAATACATGATGATACTGGAGAATTAAAAATGAATGAAAATACATATGACCACCTAAAGACAGTAGAGAACAGTTTCCAACCTTGTTGGTGTATGTTGTTTGACACTGGCCTTGGCGGAGATATTCACGCTCTCAGTGCCCTTCTAGTTATAAAAGTGGTTCTTTTAGTAATCTCTAAGAAAGGTGACTCTGCTCCACAAATTCAATTATGAGTAATTTACAGACTTCTGCAGCAACAGTTGAGCATTTTATGATATTGTTTTGAAATATCAAAATGTTTTGTAATGACCCTTTCTGCTGTAACTTGTATAAATTAATACACATTAGATGATACCCACACACTATTAATATTTGCTTAAGCCTACTTAGCATTGGGTTTGGTTGTTAACCTCCTCTAACTACAAACCTGTTCCAAAATAAAGGAAGTACGATGAAGGCTGGATAAGAAACTTTAATGGTTTGAGGATTTGCTTCTATAAAGGCCAAGTAGGATTTTTCTTGAGCTCTTAGAAAAGATTTAATGGGCAGTTATGCTTTAACTCTGCATCATGGCCAAGGGTGCAAATAGAATTCACATGATGTTCAGTCTGCCGTAATCAATAACCTGTAAACCAAGGATGGATGGTAAGCTGTTATGGCCATAAAACAAGGAGCCACTTGTATTGACACAGCTATCCATACTACTTTGCTAACTCTCAGTCGACTGGAGAGAGATATTTTTCCACCTTTTCTACCTTTGTGTCATGCTGAATAATGTTAATGCTGTCAGAGTTTTCAGAATCAAATGATTTCTTGAAAATGCCTTTTCCTTTTCAAACCTCTTCTTTAAGGATTTTCATGGACAGATTTTTTGCACTGCACTGCAGAAGACAATTGCAGTGTCTTTCAGAGTAACTTGGAAAAGAAAAAAGTATGCTGGTGTATAAAAAA
Source organism: Xiphias gladius (assembly GCF_016859285.1). Lineage (NCBI taxonomy): Eukaryota > Metazoa > Chordata > Actinopteri > Istiophoriformes > Xiphiidae > Xiphias > Xiphias gladius. The sequence goes on along the minus strand of NC_053420.1, from coordinate 10,913,307 downwards.
AAACACCAGCATACACCAGTTGTTTGATTATGCAATAACATCTACGCATGCCAGAAGACAGTTATTATAGAAAAAAAATAGACATTAGTTATGCGTTTTTATTGCCCCTTCATTAAATATTATACCCAACTGATAACTGATACAGTGCTCTGTTAAACTGTATGGTTAAAATGATGACAATTACAATGGTGATATTAAATGTAAATGATATTGTCTTAGATTCTCTAAAAGGGAACCAGTAAGCACTACTTTTTATAAAAAACTTTTTGTACTGGGTAAAGGTTGACAATTCTGCCAGTCCCCCTGAGAATCATCACCTTACTATGAAGCTCCATGCAGCTTTCAGTCACAGATAGTTTTGGTTCGCTATCTGTATGGTTATCTTTCCAATGCTCTCACTAGCTCAGTGTGGCAGGAAATATGTTTCTAAATAGCCCCAATCCCGGTGCTGTCAGACATTCTTGCCTGTTCAACCAGTGAGCATTTGATGAGACCGTTCATGTCATTTGTTCAACTGGCCTTAAGAAACCTTTGTTTACTTTCAGTGCCAATATAGGAAGTAGTGTGAGTTTGTTACACAGCAAAAACTAAAGGAGTTGAGATCGGGGAACTGGAGGGTTGCGCAAGCTTTTAATTTCAACACGAGCCCTGGCTTTGTGTCCCATTTCTTACCAACAAACAGACAGACAGAACTGATTTCTTTTAACCATGAAAAAATATTTTTTTCTAACCTTTTCCAAGTAGTTTTAATTGCTTTTAAGGCTCAGTGAAACAGCAGTCAGAATGCCTTTGGCTTCTGCAATGTGGCGTATTCGGGAGTGAAATGGAATATGTGGGTGGGGTATATAGTTTAAGTTTGAGATTGCAGTGATGAGATTGCTTAGGGATTTGAGTACAAAATGTAGTAAGGTTTTGTATTGTAACCTAAAAATAAAGAAGCTAACCCCACCAGCTTCTTGGACACACAATTCTTTTGCCTATATCTTCATATATACAGTGTCTCCTGATGCTATACTGCAAATGCTCTACAAAAAAAATAATGCCAGCTGAGACATTTGATGGAAGTGATATGTATTGATTTTTAATAAGAGACTTCTGCAGCTTTTAAGATATTGCTTTTACAATTAGAGCGTCAGCATTGAGCCATTAAGCTGAGTGTTGCTTTACACCTACTATATTTTCATCATCTGGCATTTTGATGGTAATGGAGTAAACTATCTTAGGCACTGTTTCAGAGTCTTCCCTAAGTGCTCAACTGAGAATAAGTCTGCTAACTGAAGTATAATTTATGGTTCATTTCAAATAATTTTTGTGCTTGTTAAGCCACTCTGACTACTTGCTCCGTGTAACAGAGCATTGAATTTACATGACAAAACATGAAAAATAATAATATAAAGTCTTTGTGGGCAATACTGCAATTTGTAAGCAGAAATTCCTATTACAGCACAAACACAATGTGAAGGAGCAAGGCGAGTTCATTTCTTACAAAGAAATGCTCTGTGCCTTCCAAGTCCGCCTCTATTTCTTACTTTCCATCAGCCATGACATTCAGGGGATGGCTTAACGCTGAACACATGTTGATAAATTGTATTTGTTGTAAAGCACTCACAATCATAAGAAAAGGTTTTATGAACGGCTTACATCTTGTTCAGAATTGTTATTAAAGAGTAGAAGAAGAAAAAAGAAATAAAACAGCAACAAAAACATAAAAGATTTAGGTCTTGTTTGACAAAGACGAGAGTTCTAAGAGGTCACTTTTCTTCCGTAGACCTTTGCATTTGGGCATTTTGACTTTTAAAACACAGGTGTAACTAATAACAATAATAGCTGCTCTCCATTTAAATATACCAATGCCCATGCATTCTGGTTTCCTGTCTTTGCTTACTTATTTATTAGCATGCAGACATTTGCTTATTAGCACTAAAAAGAAAGTACTACTGAGATTGATGGGATGTCATTAGTTTTTTCAGGTAATTTGTTATAAACCAAAGAATTCAAGAAAATTGAATTTTGAAAGGATGATGGTGCGAGGTGATAAGTCAGGAGATCAGCTTTATCACAATTCATCCTCTTGGGACCACCGATGTTTTTACCAAATTTCATAGAAATCGATCCAAAAGTGGTGGAAATATTTCAATAAAGAATTAAGTCAACCTCATGGTGGTGCTAGAGGAAAAGTTGAAGGTTCACTAAGGTTGTTAGAATGTATCCTCTTGGGACCTTGAAAATTTCAAGGCAGTCCATCTAATAGTTGCAATGTTTGAGAATTTAAAGGCGATCTCTCTAACATTTATCATGACATTTCACTTTGAATTTCACATTTTCAACATCAAAGCGCTAAAGGAAAAGTCAGGGGTTTACCAGAGTCTGTAGGATTCATCCTCTGTAAACTAAACGGGGAACTATAAACATTTGTTTAACTACCAATGCCTATAGATTCACAATAGGAATACTGTCCACATCTGTTTCATTTTAGATAAATGTGGCGAAAAGTAAAAACTACTGTATACAATATGTACTATGTACTGTATATCAGTTAGGTTTTCATTCCCCAAAGAAAAGGGGAGATTAAGAATAAGAACAGCATACAGTATATGAACATGTGGAAGACATACATTTAAACTAACATACACCATCACTGATGTTTTAGTGAGAGACCAATTCAGTATTTTCTGATGCTCTGACATTTGAACAATTATGGACTCCTACAGGAGTCCCACCTTTATAACCTTTATATGATTTGCCAATCTGTGTGATGCAGCAGGAGAAGCCAGATCTGTGCAGGCATTCCCACCATGGGTCAAAATGATTTAAACTGGCATTCCAGCATCTGGTTAAACGTGAACTGTGTGCCACCTAGCCACCTGGCGTGATACGCATGTATCACGCCAGTGTCCCAGCAGGTGAATAGGCAGGGCTCTTCACAGCAGCCTCCAGGAATTCTTTGTTTAATCTCTTTTGCATAGCAATTTGGGAAGACAATTGGGACATGAATGAGGGACTGTTCCCTGTGCCATCATGCTGTTGTCGTTCACACTATATCCAAGCTTTTTCAGAGTTTGGCTCTTCTTTATATTTCACAATTTTAAAAGCACATTTACTAGCCTGATAATCTGACTGAATTGCCATTTTGTTTCACTTCATTCATTCAGCCTCACATTGTGTTAATGTTAGCATATGTCTTGTTTTGGAGGGTGTGTTTTGTTTAGTTTTTCCCTAACCAGACAGTGGCCACCAGCATCATTTTCAGTCAATGTGAAAGCTGTGTTAGTGTTTGCTATAGGAGCAATTCATGTTTTCACAACAAATAAATTTTAAAGTTTAAGAGAGTTTTATATCTGTAACTTGAATTATAACTCCCTACTCAGCTGTGCCAATCTCATTCACGCTTGTTGTCATCTTTGTGGCTATTTTTCTGTTGCTATTTTTCATGATAGCTAGCAAACTATGCAGGAAGATGATGTCAAAGCTCTGACTGGTCAAACTCCAATCGCCAGGAACAGATGTCAATGAGCGTATGCTGCATTTATGTTATTGGGATAAATAGTAGAGATGGGCGTCCTATGTTAATGATATGGGAAAATCCCGATGGTTGTATGATTACAGAGTTGGTCCTGTGAGGATTAAAATACTGTGCATATTGACAATATAGCACTATATAATTAAAATTTGGGTTTAATTACATTGATCAACAGACTTTAGGTGATGTGAGGTTTTCATATCCATATACAGTGTTTGGGTTTCAGGCACTTCCATATTATTAGGAACCATTTTCGATATATTGTAGCTTTCAGAAAAAATCAGTTATCCAGTTATGAGTACAGTAGGACTTGGATATATAACTTGTAATTACGCTAACTTCGATATGACATTAATGCGGTAGGGATGTGCTTCTCCATCACTGATGCTGATGCGTTACACATCTCAATGCATTACCAATGATCTGATAGATTAAAAATACATATGAAGCAACTACTAATGCAATACAATAGGATTCTCCCCTATTGGGATGCATTGGGATTCGACATGATTCAACACAATGCGATTCAATGCCATACAATGCAATGCAAAAGAATATTATGCTATGCTATTCAATACGGTTCAGATAGTTTGATTTTATTTCTTCGGTTCTTCTTCAGCAGACAGCATATCATTAATTAACTAGAAAAGTGCCATTTTTACTTCACATATTTGTTTCTTCAGTACTGCAACTCAGTAAGCATCTCATCTATGTTTGTTTCTTTTTGACTTCTAAAAAATACTTTCACAAACAGGTCTTTTCACAAGTCCTTTGTTGTGCAAAAAAAATGTCTCTGTCAAAAGATAAAATAAAACCAGGTCTGGACAGGCCTTTCTTTCGTGTTCTGTCTACAGTTACACTTTTATAACACCTCACAAATTTAAGAGTTAAACAATTTAAGGATGCTCAGGTTTAACAAAGAAGCATAGTGCAATGCGCTGTAAGTACTGCCAGCAGACAGAAGGGTTTTATACTTTCAGCAGGTAAGCTAACTCAGCAGTGAGCAGAAAGCACTCGTGCTGTTTCCATACGCTATATGGCACAGCATACTTGGCAAATTGCATGCATCTTGTCAAACTGTCCGTCTCTGTTGAAAAATTCAAAGTGTCACAAAACATTTGATTTGTAAGCACTTTGGTGGAATATGTAGCTCTTCCTCCTCCGTGATAATCTGTGACTCGCCTGGACACGCCTCCAAGTCATGCAAGACTTGGCTGAGAGACTTGACGAGAATTGGCCACTCACACCAGTGGAGATAAGAGGCCGTGCTTAAGAAACAGTTTGGAGAGGAGTACCACTCTAAATAATAAAATAATAAAATCAGTGGTCACAAATTTTTGGTCACATTTCAAAATATTAAAGGCATAGGGCCACTACTAATACATATATAAATAAATTGGATTTTACAGACGCTAAGATGTTAGAAGCGATGCATCCTGAGTTCATCCCAAATTGTATCCGGTACACACTTTTTTAATCGGGGCAATTGCATTGTGAACTTTTATGCCGGTGCACTGATGCGAATCAGTGAATCTCACCATCAGTAGAATGCACCGTTAACATCCGATCTGTTTGAACTTTGAATGAATCAGAGATGTGGGCAATGATTCAGAGGTCTGGATGTCATTTTGTTTATTTTGCCAGCTGTACTATAGTATATACTATATATCCTAGATCTAGTTGACATTCCATCACATGCATGTATAGTTACCCAATAATGAGCTCACAAACAGCCAGTCTTGTTTAAGAAAAGGAAGATAATGTGAGATGCAGTTTCCCCTTTGAGAGGAACAAAGTATAGTTGTGTTCTTCTATAGAGACAAAAAGAACTACTGCACTACTTTTGTCCGTTCATCTGAGCATCTCTGTGTTTTTTAAAACCCATTCCCTGGTGTTATTTTCCAACTTGCTACTTGTAAGAAGGACTTTTCTCTTTTCAAACCTCCTGGTATGCAGAGTAAAAGACTTTGCCACATTCTTTGAAAACCCATAGAACAAGAGACAGTGAAGAAAAAAGCATGTTTGACAGAAGCTGCTTAATCACAAGTTGAAGGAAAGTGGAAGGATGTCTAACAGTAAGGGCTTGTGTTGCAAGAGTTGTCTACACATCCTCCTCCTGGATGATCCAAGCTGAGTATGACTTTGGACTTTGCAATGAGTTGTAGCACTGATTAATGAGATAAGAATTGGAATCAGAGGGTGGAAGACTTAGTGTTGACATTGTTGACTTTTCATGTCAGTGAGTTCACAAACACAAAAGAAATCACTCAGAGCCTCATGATTTGATGTATCAGAGATTTGGTTCTCACGAAAATGTGTGGAGGATGGTTCTGGGCTGCAGTGTTTTTTAGGATTGTATTATTCGCATCTTCTCTGTGTGAGCAAAATCAGTAACCATCATGATCTCCCCCATGAATTTGCAATACACAAAAGCAATACACAAAAAATGCACAAAATAAGTTGTGTTCAACTTTCGAACCCTCAGAGAGGTTTATTGAAAACTGTGGTTTGATACTTAAGTTTACATATTGGGCTAAAACAAAAAATTCATATCATCAGTTCGTGTAGGGCTGAGTGATAAATCAAATTAATTCAGTCTGATTTGAATTTGCGATTTTGCACGATGTATGAAAAGTCCACATGGTGAAAATCAAGTTTAAATTAAAATTTGCGCAAAAGGATTGCTTTTAGTCGGATGTTATGTATATGATAGTTGGCTACATTAGCTGTCGTGAATCACAACAGTCACTCAAGACCTGCTGCAGTTTATGGCACTTTTGTGACTCTGGCTATCTCATTGTGAGTTTAAAGGCTTTGTCTGTGAGTGTTACAAACTGAAAAATGTTTCTGCACACTGTTCTGCGCTCTCCGTTTTGTTTGGTAATGTGGTATCACAGCCACCGCAGTTGTCTGAGCAGTGTGTAGATTCTACTTTTTTTCAGTCTGTCCTGACCTGTCAGTTACAGCAGCTAACGCTAGCTGTCTTAGATATCAGACTGATGTCCAGTTCAGTTAAGAAACACCAACGGTAGGAGCAAACTGACTATTAACATGGAGGATGGCGCTCTATTTAGTAGAAGCAGTCTATGAATGGTACGTATAGTTAGGTCCATAAGTATTTGGACAGTGACACAATTTTCATAATTTTGCCTCTGTACACCACCACAAAGGATTTGAAACAAAGCCATCAAGATGTAATTGAAATGTAGACATCAGCTTTAATTCAAGGGGTTTAACAAAAATAATGCATTAACTGTTTAGGAATTACAGCCGATTTTATACATAGTCCTCATCTTAAGAGGATCAAATGTAATTGGACAAACAAACATAATTATACATAAATAATTATAAATATACAGATTTTTAATACTTGGATGAAAATCCTTTGCAGTAAATGACTACCTGAAGTCGGGGAACCCATGGATGTCAGCAAATGCTGAGTCTTCTCCCTTAAGATGCTTTGCCAGGCCTTCACTGCAACCACCTTCAGTTGCTGCTTGTTCATGGGTCTTTCTTCCCTGAGTTTTGTGTACAGAAATTGAAAAGAATTGCCAACTGGGTTGAGGCCGTTGAAGAATTGTCCATTTCTTTGCCTTGATAAGGTATTGGGTTGCTTTCGAAGTATGTTTTGGTCATTATCCATCTGTACTCTGAAACACCGTCCGTCGGTTTTGCAGCATTTGGCTGAATCTGAGCAGATAGTATAGCCCTATACACTTCAGAATTCATCCTGCTACTTCAATCAGCAGTCACATCATCAATAAACACCAGCAAACCAGTTCCATTAGCAGCAATAACAGTACCTCCACCATGTTTGACAGGTGATGTGGTATGCTTTGGATCATGAGCCGTTTTTAGATGTTTTCTGGCAAAGTCTAATATTGAGAGGTTTGCACCTTGCTGTAAACCCTCTGTAATTACATTTATGAAAGCATCTCTCGATTGTAGACTTTGACAATGATATGCCTACCTCTTCAAGAATATTTTGGCCTGGTTAGATGTTGTGAAGGGTTTTTCTTCACGAAGGAAAGAATTCTGTGACCTAACTGTATTTTTTTTAACATGCATAATGATGACAGCTTTGAGAGTCGTTCAGGTCTTTTATTTTTTAATGCAAATCAAGTCCTTAAAAAAATAGCGTTTCAAACATATTTATTCTTGCAAGTAAAAAATCGATTAAAATCATAAATCGGCCCCAAGCTAAAAAAAAAAAAAAAAAAAGTGGAGATTTTTTTTTTTTTTTTTTTTTGCCATAACACCCAGCCCTATATCCATGTATCAGAATGTTTAGATTAACCAGTGAATTGTTTTGCTATTACATGAACAATGCCAATCACAAGTTCCGAGAGCTCAAGATAATGTATTCAGATGGTTTGTTTTGTCTGATCAATAGTCCAAAACCCACAGATGTTCAGTATGCTATCATGTAAGACAAGGAGAAGCAGTAAATCCTCATGAAAGAGATGTTGGAACCCTGAAATGTTTGTTGTTTTTGCTGGATAAGTGACTTAAATGACTAATCAAATAATCAGACTTGTTATTTATTGACTAATTACCTCCACCAAGGAGGTTATGTGATCACCAGTGATCCCCCGCCTCTGTTTGTTTGTTTGTTTCTTTCTTGGTAGAATTATGCAAAAACTACGGAACCAATTAGCACCGAGCTTGGTGTAGGGATGGAGCATGGACCAGGGAAGAACCCATTAAAATTTGAGGCAGATCTGGATCATTTACTATGAATTTAAATTTTTTCTCCTTAAGTCTTGAGTATGTTGTTTGACATTGGCCTTGGTGGAGGTCTGCGTTCTATTGAGCGCATTTTCTAGTTAGATGATTGATTGATTGATTGATATGATAAATTCAAAGATTACATAACATACTGGAGTAATGATGAAATACCCTTGCCATATTTTGCTTTGATAATTCACCATTAATGTGGCAAAAATATGATGCCCACAAACATGCAAAATGAATTACTAAATAAAACATTAGAAATGCCATGCATTAACACTAATTCTGACCCTAGATTTCCTTGCTTGCCCTTTATTATATTCAATTTCCTGAAAAATAGTCTGTTCCTCAAGAGATAATGTTATTATCACTTTATTCCTTAGTAAAATGTTGTTTGTTCTGTTAATTACCATTCCTTTTTTATATGCTGTACTATTGCTGTGGGTGCTATCTGGCACATGCAGCCAGGCAGTGCCTGTAAAAACCCTTCTGGAAGATTCATAAAAGTATAAACCACAGGCAACTCCTCCTGAGGGCCTCTTAATGGGTCTGTGTCTTTCAGGAAGTGTTAAACTGTAAATTATGGAGAATTTTACGCCCCTCAATGACAGCCTGGGGAGCAATGAGAGGCAGACCCAGGGTGGATCCTTATCAGGACAGCAGTGTTCCAATAATCTATTTCAGCAATTGCCAGTGACCAGGACATTCCTATTGTATTATAATATAAAAGCCAGAGAACTGCAATAAAGGAGACACACCTTTTCAAGTATTAGTTGTTGTATAAAGATAGACAATAATACTAATTCAGTCTCTGGAGAGTTTACAAAGCCTCCATGGGAGAAGATAGAAGAGAAGATAATCATTTTTTTACATCTTTACAACGGCAGCTGCTTAATCTCACAAGTGCATTTATAGACATTAATGATGTAACACTCAATTAGATTGCCTGGCGTGTCAAAGAGTAGAATGACCAGCTTAGTTTAGAAAGTGTTTTTCATTGAGCAGTTGTGTTGTTGTTGAGTGAAAGTTAAAATCCCCCCAGAGATGCAGCACCAGTTATCAATGAAAAAAGGCAATCAGCCAGCTGCTCTCACACTGTGAGCGAGGGAAATTGTGTCTCAAATATCTGTCTAAAGGACTACGACCAGGTGTTCCCTGCTATGTTACTGGGTACTAGAGTAAGAAAATACAACAAGTACAACAGCATTACATACGTAAATATCATATTTATATTTTTCTGTGTGACATGCCACTAAATCTTTTTTTGTTTTTAGGGATGGATTTTTTTCATTAATTGTTCATGAATTTTATAAGAAATATATTATGCATTTGACTTAGCAAGATATAGACAATTGTTGTTTTTTTTTTTTTTTTGACAAACTTTGTTACTTTCGAAGTTATAAATGAAGAGGAACTTTCCAGGTTCCAATAGTATTCCTTTTTCTTGATAAACCATCGCAATGGGCTAAGTTTTTGAAAATTTCACTGCATGAGTAGTAGTAAGAGCTGTGAGATGTAAAGTCTGGCATAGTAATAAGTCTTTCTCCTACATCTGGCCACATTTGTATCTGAGATGAATGTCAGTGTCAGCTCAGGGCTTGTATTTAAGTCTTTTAATACCTTTGTGAATATGAAATGTAGTGAAGTAGAATTCACTGTCTGCTCACCTACTCAACTCATTTCAAATAAAAAATCTTTATGGTCCTACTAATGGCAATCACCAAGGTTGTTTAATTGTCTAATTGATAATTAAACAAAAAATGTTTAATTATCTTTGAAGAACCTGCATAAACCACCTGATGAAACATCAGTCATTAGCTATCAGATTCGTGAATGACTTGTTCCTCATTGTTTAAAAACCATACTCCAGAAGTAGAAGGCACTAATATATATCAATTGAATTTATTTGGCAGTGCACAGTTAAAAATTTTCATTATTCCCATCTGTAAACTTTTACCCAATTCAAATCTGTCTCCTGTGAGCAAAGGTTATACCTAAGAAACAAATATCCGCTTTGACTAATCTTTGATTTTGTGTTATCTTCTGAGTGAACAACAAAAAAAAAATCCCTCATTAACCAGAGAGAGCCCGGGGTTGGAAGGGGAGACCGAGGGATGGATAGAAGATTACCTGGCTGTAGATAAAAAAAAAAACACACACTTTTAACACACAGGAGAGAAAGAGGGGAAACCTCAAGGAGATGAAGAGATCTTTGAAGTGACACTCAGGACTTCTTTGAAGCTGTTCTCTTGTCCAGAAGGAAAGATGGGTCTGTTCTGTGCATTTGGATTTGGCCTCAAAATTTCACCTTTGATGACAACGTATATAACATTGCAGTGTGGATTCAGAGCAGCGTAGATAAACTGCATGTCTCATTCTAGAGAGCTGCTAAAATGTTAAAAGAAAATGGTTTGATTTAAAAGTTATCACTAAAAAGCACATTGCTGCCAAGTGAAGGAACATGAAGTCCGCAGGAGGATGCCAGCAGTCATTTGCTGCTGTACTTTTTCAAGCAGATTAGCATGTTGGTGCCGTCAGTGGGAAAGTGTTGGCCTTTGGCATCATTGCAGATTGGGGCAGTGAGATCAAGCTTGTGATATAAAGCATTCACTAGCTGACACCAATATTATCCGAATACAGGTTGACCGGTAGGCAAAAATTCTTCTCCCACACATCACTGCTTCTCACTTCTGTATCCAGACTGAAACTTTGCAGCACTTGACTTATCAGAATACTGTGTAATTGATCTGTCACTAAGCCCTGCCTCCCTTAGTTACTGTTGCTACGCCTGTTAAGCTTTAAATTCTAACGTGGCACGTATGGGGTTTAGTTAGTTAATGAGATTTGCCAATTGAGATTCTTACTAATTTTTTGAACAGTGGGTCCCTATTTTCAAACAAAATAGGCAAAAGCAGGCCTCTCACTTTTAAAGACCATCAATATCACTTGCTGCCTGCGGCGGCTGTAGCTACCAAGCTAATTAACCTTAAACTTAAAATCCTTAAAAGTATTAACATATCAAACCCAGTTTTCGATGCTAATTATGGCCATTAAATAAATTTACATTCATTAGTTACCTCTGTATAGAAGTTTTGATTGTCTGGCATTCCCATGACAGAGTCAGGGCTGTGTAAGAACACCAGATTTTTTTTGAGTGCACACACAGAACGGACAGCTACTGGACCGTGAGGAGATATTCACTGAATTTGACAAAAAGTTTATTGGATTAGAATCGCTGACTAAATCTTTAATTTCATTAATTGGTAAATTCAGTCTCCAGCTGACATGTTTGTGCTTTCGGCTACTGCAAAGTATGCATAATGAAAAGTCAGTCAGTCAGGTACTGAAATAGCATCCCTAACAAATAATACTATCTTTACAATGCCGGTATTTTATGCTTTGTAATATTTTGAGAGAAGTGCACTAAAGCCAAACTATGAAAATGAAATATTGTTTATACATACTCCTGAGTCAGGTTTAAATAAAACAACACCCATATTAATCCATGTTTTATTTACTTACATTTTACACACAACTTTGTTCGGCTCAGATTTCCTCTATAAACTTCATTGATATTAGAGATGTAGTATAGGATTCATGTGCTCTTAGGAGCACAGAAAGAAACTAACACACGTACCTGTGTCTGCTCTCTGGAGGATAGTTCCGGAGATAGTTCGTTTTTGTAGTAGCTCCTCTGTTTTCTGCTGCAAGGTCATGAGTGATTCTGTCTTTCTGTTGAATTACAGTAAGTGGAATATAACAGAATTGAGCAGCATAATCCTAGCTCATATGTGAACTGAAACAGACAGGAGAGGGATTAAGTGAGATGAAAAAAGAAAGATAAAAATAGAAAATTTGTATACGCACACAAATTGTACATTTACAGTAGGCCAGTTCTGATTTTCAAGAGAAATTTTTGCCTCTGATGTTCACTCAGAGGTTTTTCTGTGGATGAAGATCTGCCTGGAGGGCTTTTTCTGAGAGGAACCAAAAAAAAGCCAACAATGCGCCTCATTTCAGCCACTCATACCAACTCATGTGTTGCTCTGTTTTATTTAATCTGCCAAAGATACTTGATTATTCAACAATATTGTCTTAGTTTGACGTGACAAAACGTGACAAAATTCAAAATGTTTCATACTGACATTTATAGGGAAGTGTTGTATGTCCAAAGGTTTATTTAACATGTCAGAATCAAACATTTTGGCTGGTATTTAGGCCAGATATTTAGCATCGGCCCTGTTCCACACGCCATCTTATCCAGTTTTGAGACCAGGACCTGGACAATGGAGGGACTGGAGATGTAGTCGGTACCCTCGGGCTGCTTGTCCCTAGGCAACAGTCTTAGTAACAGTGTAGGCAATTTGTCATTTGTTGTTCAGCTTTAATTCCATAATGAGTGAAATTTATCTAGAATATGAAAAGAAAAACATGACAAAAAAAGAAAAGGCATGATGTCAGTTAGAATGGTGGAAAAACCGGGTTTCGAAAGCTAATGAAAGTGGTTGACTCCGGCTATAAAGTCACAGCATGGAAACAGTTTTCAAAACAGCGCTGCCTCAGGTTTTCAGAATCCAAGGGAGAAGTGGAAGAGTAGCTTTACACACTTTGCCACCAATACTGACACATTGTCTAGCTCCAGGGCAGAGCCTTACATGAGCCTAATTAGCATAAATGTTACACCATTTTGGTTGTGGAGAGTATCAAGTTATTGATTCAAAAATAAATCATTGTTTAGAACCATAAGAAAAACCTTGCGATTTATGTAGGATTCAATCCTAAACTGAATATACAGTACCACTTGAAATTCAAATCAAATGTACCCTGTGGAGTTTTTTTGTAAACAAGCCATGTTTACATTCAGTGATGCTCACCGTGACACATTGTGTATGTCCTTGAGGTCTACTAAACATGCTGAATGTGTTTCCATCCTCATTAATAGTATTACATGTATATATCCATATTTACCCATATCGATCAACATGAAAAACAAAATATTATGATAATAGTTTTGGCCATATCGCCCAGCCCAAGGTCAACCCTCCCTCTGGTGAGTTCATATGTTCATCAACAAATTACTGAATTCTTGAACTGGATGGGTTTACTCAGATAGCACTCCAGGACTGTGTTTCTAGATCAGGAAGTCAGTCTGTAGTTACCAGTTATAGCTGTCTTTACTACACGGTGTTTGGCTGCCGCTCACGTCTTTTTTTTCTTTTCTTTTTTTTTTTCTTTTCCAATCGTGAGCTTTTGCAAGACTTGTTTTGGGCAGAGGCACCTTGTACTGCATGCTCCGATTGACATTCTGACAAGAGTTGTATTAAAATAATGCAAGGATGCTGTTGGCACATGGCAATGACGCATTACAAAAATGTATGCATTTATCTCATGTAACTGCACTGTAATTGTTATAATTAACACATTCATCGTAAATGATGAATATGTTAATATCAGTTGTTCAGTAGCTATATTGTGATAATATTGTGAATGCATGATAGTCATAATATAGGGTGCCCTGCATACTGTAGTAGCTCAAAGTGCTCATTATGTGCTTTGCGTATATTCAAGATCATCTTTGTGCCCTTGTACCCACGATGATGCAATACACAACTATGATTGTTATAGAGCTTTCATAAGTAATTTGTATCTTCTTATCTATTTGCACAATTTCAAGGACAAACTCCCTGAGGCTAACTACCTTATTTTCAAGTGTCTTAAGTTAAACAGAAAAAGACACAAATAAACATTAATAAACAATTGAAGATAAAAAATTGCTACTACTCCTACTACAACAGAATTAATCAACACTGAATAACAACAGCGGGCATAACAGTAAAAGTAAAGAGTGAATTAATATCGCTAGCATTGCATTTAAGTATTCACATCCTTTGGGAGAGTAACCGTCCTGTAGTAAGGGCTGTAAAAGCAGTAAAAAGACAGACAAACAAGGTTGCCAGTTTGGTCAGCCATTAGAGATAGATATCCTTGTACTCTCTCACATTTTGGTCCTTAGAGAGAGTAAATAGGATCTACTGACAATGTTTACCCACAGGATATCCAGATCTAATCAAGAGGTGAAAAACGCAGAAGTAAATGAAAACGCCACAAATCTTGCACCACACCACTGCTTTGCCACTGCTGTTTTAAATAGATCAATTGCCTGAGCTCACATTGTCAGGCCCTTAATGTCCTCCCCCCAGGCTTGTGGTTTAGCTCTTTAGTCCCATAAAAATAGACTTGATGGATGGCATTGCAGCACTCTGACAGAGGCAAGGGAATCCCCAAACTGCTCCCCCTCTCCACACCTAACCCCACTCTCCACCACCACCACCACCACCAGTCCATCCACCCTCCTGGAGCCAGTGGGTATGCTGTTGTTAAGCATCTTGCCAGCCTCAGTTTGCTTTTTTGTTTTTGTTTGATTGAATCACAAGTTCAATGTATTCAGGGGTTCTTACACGGGTCAGTCTGATTGAGGAACAAAATTTATCTGTTTTAGATGAGCAGATTGTAGCTAAGAGGCATGGGGGGAGAGAATCTGTGCTAGAAACAGAGTAAGACAGACAGGCAGCTAAAGAGAGAGAAACAGATAGAGATCTTGTGTCATGTTAGTCATCAAAGCTGAGAGGTGCAAGTAAGGGAGAGTAAGATTGAGAAGAAACTAACAATGTTAAGCAGGATGTCTGTTTAAGTTTGCTCACATGTACCATATTTTGCTCAATTGCGGCCTCATTTTTAAATAATAGAGCCCTCCTTCAATCACCATTAATGGGTTGTGAGATATTGATCGGCCATTTGGTCTTCTCAAGCCAAAGGCTAATATCTGCTGTTTACCACATATAAATCTTCAGTTGGTACGCTAAATAATGCAATGCCAAGCAGAGAAAGTCAAAGTGATAGAGCAAGAGGTGCATGAGACTCCATAAGGCACATCCAAATAGAAAATGCTCCAGATCTGCCAGTGATCATATTAAACTGAGACATTTGTCTCTGTTGGTTCTTTCCTGCTGTGCCTGCTTTGGGACAATTAAACTCCAGCCGACATCAGGCTGTCCAGGAGCAGATGAAACCTTTTTAAGTCACTCTATGAAAAATGACTGGGTGCAGAAGTGTTTACTCGTAGGTTGGGTTCGACATTACTCAATGTAGGACACATTATTCTACTCCCACCAGTCGGTATTAAGTATTTAAACAATTTCCCCTTGGGAAAAACAGGCTCTGTTATAAAAAAAAATTGCAAATATACTATTAATGATATAACACAGGCTCCAGGAAGGTTTCAGGAAGAACTTGAGATTTTTTTAAATGTGATATTTTGACTCTTGATCAAGGTCTTATGTATTCAGAATATTTTCACTGATTAGAAAAACTTACAAAAATGTCACAGATATTTTTTTAAACATTGACTAAAATGACAAAAGTAGTTTTAGAATATGTATTTTCAGCCTTTGGTGCAGATAAGGCAAATTTGAAAGTGACAATATAGTCCTTATCATCTCACATTCAAAGACAGCCAGTACAGGGTTCAGAGTTTGCCCCGTTTTTTTTGCCCACTGGCGTAATTTAAATTCCACAGCTCAATATGTAAAGTAACTGAAGCCCTTAGTACAAAAACTCTGGAAAGCCTTTCATAAGCAGTTGTGCCATTTCTCTCGCAAGGAACGTATATTAGAGCTGCCAGCATTGTGTGTGATGTGTAAGGGGTCAAGGGGAGCAAAATATCCTGCTGAGACCAGATGATTACTTCACAAGATATGTAAGCAGCAGCCTCAGGCAGAGGCCCACCTGGGTATACTGTAGCTTCAATGTACAATCTGAATCCCAGTGACTATGAAAATAACACAGATCTCCTCAGTACAGTCAGACTGTAGCCACACTCCACTTGCTGATTATGATGCTGTTGTGTTTTTATTAGCATCTCAGAATTTTGGGCTCTTTAGTGCACATCAGTTTATAAACGAAGTGTTTCATAATTTGCCCTCCGTCTTTGTGTGCCTGACACAATGTCTCCCAGGCCTTTTCAAAGTGAGCTAATGTATCCTCTCCTCTGTTCCCCTATATGTGCAAACTCTGAAAACAAGCCCTATGTGTCGTTTTCTTTTCAAGGTGTATTAAATGCATCAAACCGTGGGGTATTGATTATTTAAAAGCACCACTGGATAAAATACTGTAGATGTGCCAGCAGTGAGGAGGAGCAGAGGGCGAGCTGCATAAAACAACCAATTATATCACTCTTCACCCTCGCCTGCTGCTCTGGACTGTGGACTGAAATTATGTCTATTCAAAACATTACACAAAAAGCAACGAGGGCCTGGGTGGAATATGAATTTGTATTCTGGTACATTTTGTGCAAAAGTAACCCTTCTCTTTTAGTTATTGTCTGCAATTTTTGCTGCTTCTGAAACTGAATAGAAGGTCAATGGTGTTTTTCTGTGAGGGAGACCTTTTCCATTTTCAATATAAGATTTCTCCCACACACCTGTTACTGAGAATGTTCAGGTGCCGAAAAGCGTATTTGACGGTGAAGCTCAACCTGGATGAAAAAGTGAAGCATGAAACTTTGGAACGCAACAAACAAGCAAGCAAAAATGTAAAATTCTTTTCTCCGTCTGTACGTTATGACACCCTGAAACAGCCATCAAGCAAAAGTGAAAAGGAAATATGAAATTAATATTGAAGCTACCTGTTCAAGGCATTGCCAGTGGTAACAGTGGCAGTGTGTCGAAAAAAAATCATGACACGGTACGTTCAACTGAAGCATTAGCCATTTTTTCACCCTTGAACTCCCGGTTGCGTGATCTCTCGGGAGTTGCTGCCAGTGGGCCCTGGTGCAGCAGTGACTGTATTCTGCTTTCCTGGACTGGAGTGAACAGGAGGAACGCTGGGGATGAGAAGCTGCTGGACTATCAGGCGGCACACAGCACTGCCTGTGACGGCCTGGTGTGTGACTACTGGCATCACTACACAGACTGAATATCATCAGCAGACTTACAGGCACACACACTACATGGCACAGCACACGGTCACAGTGTAAAATCACTTTGTAGTCAGTATGCATCACACCCTAGAGGCATGTGTATGTGTTTGTGTATGTGTGTGTGTATGGTTTGCTGTGTGCTCCTGGGCTCATGGGTGCTGAAGGGGAAGGTTAAGCTTTAGCCAGATGTTGCAAGACACTGCTCCAATAGAGTCCCCGGTGTGAGCAAAGAGGATTATGAAAAGGGCTTTCATGACTGTTGCGCGTCATATTTACTCTTGTCCTAGGTTTTGAACGTTTATTTGGGCTAAAAGCAAACAAAGAAACAAAAACAAACAGTATTCATCTGCTTATGAAGAATGGTGCATGATACAGCATGGTGATTGTTTTGTTTTTGAGTTTATGCAACTATAAAACCAATCATCCAGTAATAAATACATATCAACATTTTTTTGTATTTATACAGTTTTTAAATTAATTGGTAGAGATTACTTTACTGTTCACTTTAATCATATCTCTACATTTAAATGCACACATGCACAATTATTGTCACGCATTGGCACAGAAATCTAAAAAATAAAACAAAATACTACAGAAAAGAGAGGGAGTTATAAATCTTCTGTTTATAGGATTTCAGTAGAGCCCTTCCGCCAGATTAGAAAATTTAAATGGAAAACATGCTCTGTCAATACTTATGTATGGCAAGGATTCTCACAGACTAAGTACACTTTGTGCCAGACCGGCCGAACTTACTCTTGGTGCTCTTTGGTGTAGTTTTCCCTCTAGACAGAGTGTGATAAGAGGAACTTGGCCAGCGGGATCATCTGACCTTTGCACCTTTCCAGTGGTTATGAGGGTGAGCACCCTCAGCGTCTCCAGCCCTTGTGGGCTATGATAAGGTCCAACTTGACATCAGGGAGGAAAGTTATCGGGGGATGGGGTGCCATTGTGGCACCTTGTTGCAAGGATAACGAGACCCACTTGTGATTACGAAGTGTCAGATCAGAGGAATTCATGAACCTGTGTTGGATTACATACTCTTTTCCTCATAGCACTCTTGGGATGGTTCTCCGGAATGTCGCCTGGGAAGAAGAGGATTATGCATACCAGGAAATCATATGGAATTACAGGGCTGTACTCTGTGGTTTTGGCATAATGCTAAGCGAAGCTGGCTGGGATGTTGAGAGAGGATGAAAGAAGGTGGTGAAAAAATAAATGCCGGTAGAGAGAGAGAAAGTGGAAGAGAAGAGGAGTGATTACGTTTTTTTTAAACTTTATGGTGGCTTTTCTCATGCATGCCATCTTCAGCTTTTACAGTTTCCAGTTCCAGTAAACAGTAACCTTTGGGCCCAAGGCTTAAGGGGATAATTGAGAAGAAGTGTTAAGCTACATGATGTGGAAGGGATTGTTTTCTGTGTCTCTCATGAAACATTTAATGACACTCAGAAAATTAAAGAATGCTAGGCGCGTTTCAGAGGACTGGTACATATTTGAATACACCGTCTTTTTTTGACAGCTTCACTATTTTGACAGAAAAAACAAATGAATTGGAATAACTAAATAAGGCATAGTACTTTATTACATAGAAACGTTGAAGCAATTTGATTTATGGCATTTGATAAATCGCTTGCCACACATGGCACAGTGTGAAGATTGAGCATGAGATATCTGCTACATAACAAAACATCACACAGACTGTGGCAAATTGATTTTGGTCTTGAAAAAATGAGAGTAATTATAAATAAAAATTTAAATAATTATTCGTTTAAAGAGCTTTGATTTTAAAGTAGTTATGATTTTAAGGATGTAATAATTTCTCCTTTTGAAATATTGAATGAAACGAAGTTCAGGTATAATTTTTTTCCTAAATGGATATTGCATTTTGAAATGAAAGCTGGCATCTATTTAATTAAAGACAGAACTTTAGTTCATATTCTGCTTGTTGTTGGGACTATCAGAGCTCCACAGTCAGTCAGTTTTTCTATCATAGAAATCCACATCCAACTTAATCAAGATTCATCGTTTGTTTGCAATAATTCTGAAGTACGGGGTTATATTCAGATAGCATGCATACTCTGTGGAATCAAACACGATAGAACAATTTTTTTACTTGGATAATAGATGGAGACAGGACTAAAGATAGAAGTCTGGTTCATGTTGCCAGTGTGGCGTCTCAGCTGTCGGTGCTGCTCACACAGTGTGACTGTGAATGCCAAGTGGAGCTGAGAGCAGGACCTTTGATCTTGCAAAGCATGCCTTTAAAGGGAGTGTCAGACCCACTGGAGTGTACATGGCAAACCTGACTAGGTAATGTTAGTATTTTCTTAAAGCTGTAAGTCAAATATTTCTCAAAATACTAACTAATTAATCCTACTGTATATTGTAGTGATAGATACTGTTTATGGTTGAGGTGAAGGTAAAAAAAAAGAGTCTACAGCAATTCAGTGCAACAACACCACAAACCTCAAAACCCACTGTAGAGTTGAATCAAGACCTCTTTGATACACACTCAACAAAAACTAAATAAACATTAGAAACTTCACAGTGTTAGAATTTTTTGTAGGTCTATTGCATTGGATTGCATTGTACTGTGTAATCAGCCAAACATTGCAAATAAATTATACTATAAATATATAATTTGCATGTATTTAGCAAGAATTAATATATATACATTGCAGTTTTCCACAGACAAAATATAATTCATTTATAGGTGTTGGTATATATATATATATATATATATATATATATATATATATATATATATATATATATATATATATATATATATAAAATATGTGTGTGTACCAGCTACTTGGATATGGCGTTCCATGTACGCTGTTCCTGCCTGCATCTTACACCCTGCTACTATGTGCTGAACTGTCTCAGCAGCATCTTTGCACAGCCTGCACCTGGGGTCCTGTCTGGTTTGCTAGATCCCTGCCTCTATTGATCTTGTACGGAGTGCCTGTTCTTGTGCTGCCATGATTAATGCTTCTGTGCTTTCATTCAGTCCAGCCTTTTCCAGCCACTGGTAGGATTTCTTGATATCAGCGCCTTCTTCTATCTGTCGGTGGTACATGCAGTGTAGGGGCTTGTCCCTCCATGATGGTTCCTCCTCCTCCTCCTCTGCTTCATCGGGTTTCTGCTGCCTGAGGTATTCACTTAGCAGTTCATCTTTGGGGGCCATCTTCCTGATGTATTCCTGGATGTTGATTGTTTCCTCCTGGACAGTGGCTCTGATGCTTACCATTCCTCGGCCTCCCTCGTTTTCGCTCAGTGTACAGTCTCAGGGTGCTAGACTTGGGGTGAAACCCTCCATGCATTGTGAGGAGCTTTCTTGTTTTGATATCAGTGACGTCTATCTCCTTCTTTGGCCAGCTTATTATACCAGCGGGGTATCTGACGACTGGCAGGGCATACGTGTTGATGGCCCATATCTTGTTCTTCCCATTCAGCTGACTTTTCAGGACCTGCCTTACTTTGTGTAGGTATTTGGCTGTGGCTGACTTCCTTGCCGCCTCCTCAAGGTTCCCATTTGCCTGCGGGATCCCAAGGTGTTAGTAGCAGTCCTGAACATCTGCAATGCTGCCTTCTGGTAGTTCAACCCCCTCCGTTCTGGTCATCTTCCCTCTCTTCGATACTATCCGACCACAGTTATCTAGTCCGAATAACATTCGGATGTTGTTGCTGTAGATCCTGGTGAGGTGGATCAGTGAGTCGATGTCTCGCTCATTCCTGGCATACAGCTTGATTTCATCCATGTAGCGGAGGTCACAGTTGGTTGTCCGCTTCGGAACTGGTACCCATAGCTGCTGTTTGAGATGATCTGGCTGAGGGGGTTCAGGCCTATGCCGAACAGCAGCGGAGATAGTGCATCACCTTGGTACGTGCCGCACTTGATGGTAATTTGTGCAGTTGGCTTTGAGTTGGCCTCCAGAGTTGTTTTCCACAGCCCCATTGAGTTCTTGATGAAGGCTCTTAGTGTCCTGTTGATGTTGTACATGTCCAAGCAATCCAGTATCCATGTGTGTGGCATTGAGTCATAGGCCTTCTTGTAGTCAATCGAGGCGGTGCACGAGTTGGTCTGCCTGGTCTTGCAGTCTTGGGTGACTGCTCTATCAACCAGTAGCTGGTGCTTAGCACCCCGGTATTACTACAAATTCCTTTCTGGGCCCTGCTCATGTATTGGGCCATGTGCCTATTCATCTTAGCCACTATGATGCCTGACAGGAGCTTCCATGCTGTTATTGGCCAGTAGTTGGATGGGATTGTGTCCTTCTGGGGGTCCTTCAGGATTGATTTTTTTTTTTGACTTTTTTGACTTTTTTGAAATTATTTATTGTTTTGACCCATATCTTGAGTTTTAAGAGGTTTAACTAGTCACACACACAGACTCACAAAACACAAGAGACACAAAAATGAAGGTGAGACAATGAATATCACGCAGCAATAAGATGATGATCAAAACGGAGGTCTTTTTTCTTTTCCATCCATCTGGAGTAGCCCTCAAGCTCTCCATTTACCAGCAAGCCATGATCCACTGACAGTAGCAATCACAACCCATTGAAAATGCCCCTTACATCAGAAAATGGCAGCATGGAGAAATCTATGAAAGGTTTTAATGTTGTGGGCCTGCCATGATTGCCCGGGCTTTTATCTGTTATTCACCAGATCACACTGTCCCACTTCCTCCTGCTGGTCTCTGCCAGACCGATGACAGGCAGAGAGCATTAGTTGTAATGGCAGCTCCGTTCTAACAGGTAGATCTTATCAATACTAATTGTATCTGGTTCACATAGATAGTTTTCCCCTGCTTCATAATTTGCCTGTTGCCTGCTTTTTTCAGAGGAAACCAGAGAAAAAAAGAGAAAGGACATGAACAGACAAAGTTATTCTTTCATGAGATGATATATAGAAAACTTGTAAAAAAATTATCTTTCCATACTTTGTATATACGCTAGCTTACGTGCCCTTATCATATGGACAAAAAATCCGGATCCTTGATTTAACCACATATCTCATTTTCCTAAATTTCTGTGAATAGAAATTCAAAACTACTAAGATGTTCTGTAATCAAGGGTGAGGGCATTTTACTCTTTTGAGGTTACGCAATGGACTGAAGGATTTTTTTGACATTAGTAATAAAGATAACCATAGTCAATAAAGCAAGATAAAGTGCTGTGTATTTTATTGCGTGAAAGTTAGTGTTTCGATATTAATTTTAGCTCATTTACAGCAGCTATTTTGTCATGTTCACAGTGGCAATGATCAAAGGCACCACTCAGTCTGTTCCACAGACATTAAAGGAAAGAAATGATTTACCTCTGCAAATGAAATACCTCCTGAAGGGCCATGCCCATGCATTTCAATGACTTGCTCGAGAATCCAAAATCGCATGTCGAGAAATATTGAGGGCATGGGGTTGTGTTAAGAGTGCCAATCAGACTGGTTCACCATTTTGACGAGTGCATTCAATTAGATTTTCAGATCAAATGAAATTCAGCAACACATTAATTGGTTTGGTCATGCTTTGATTTCACACATTGACAAAATGGAAATTGTACCTGTCGCCAAACATAAAATATTGTTAAATATTCAGCTCTGTATGTTCTTAAAAACATCAGCAAGAAAAAAATTGCAGCTAGATTTAATACATTGATGAAGTTAAACTACTTTTCCTGATAGCATTAAAGCAGAAGTCACTTTGACAAGTGTGGAGAGGGTTATCGCTTCACATTTGGCATCAGTTAGAGAGCTGCACCCCTCCAGGGCTAAGAGGAAGTGTGCTGTGTTGACGGAAACTGACCCCTTGTCTCCAGAACACCACATGTCTATCAGACTTGCCTCTGGCCTGGTGGTTATAGACAAGATGCTGTCACCGATTTGACCCCCAACAATAAATGTTGTCTATTAACAACAACGCATCCTGTCAAAGTGTCCTTGAGCAGGACACTTATCTCTGATCTGCTCACTCAACAGAAGCCACTCTATCTGATTGTCAGCTAAAATGCGAATATGTACAATAAAATGGACACATTTTTTGACGCTCGCCTGAGGCACATACATATATAATTCTTGTCTTAAAGCCCCTGAAACTTGGTTTCATATCTTAACTTACTCAACCCTGCCAGAGCCACCCGTGGTCCATCATTACAAACACATGCATGGCTAACCATTGATCAGATGCACAAAAGGTTAAGTATTTCTCTGTAAACTTGAATATTCATATGCGACAAGCATCCTTGGATAAACGTTAAAGTTTAACTCTCAAACAACCCACCAAAACGCATTGGATATTGATGCAAATTTTGCTAAATTTTGGTTCGGTGATCAGAAATATTTGACTTCTCAATTTCCAGACCAGCCCTTCACACCTCAAACAAGGGAGAAGAGAACAATACAAGCAGCACAGACAGAAACTATTCTAACTTTGTCAAAAAATCTTGTGTCATCACTTAAAGTATATGTGATACGTGAAATGCGGTATATTTTATTACATAATAAAGACATTTTTGGAAATCAATCATAAGATTTTTATCCTGTCATTTATTTGTTTTAGGGATACTGTAATATTCACAAAAGATCAAATTAAAAGAATGGTTTACATTTTTAGAAAATAGTCATTTGCTTTTTTTTGCAGAGTTACTTGACAAGATTGATACCACTCTTACAGAACAATAAATACAAAGCTACGGCCAGCAGTCGGTTAGCATAGCTTAGCACAAAGACTGGCAACACAGGGAAGCCAACAGAGGGAGCCAACCTGGCTCCGTGCGAAGGTAACAAAATCAGACTACACGAAACTCTAAAGCTCACTAATTAACACATATCTCATTTGTTTAATCCGTACAAAAACCGAAGTGTGCAAATGACATGTTAGTTTTAGCCGGGTTGTTATTTTATATTTATCAATTTTCTTATCTAACTCGAGGCAAGAAATTGAATAAGAGTCTTCCCCAAAATCTTCAACTGTGCCTTTAAGCTTATAAGGATCCTCCCACTTAAAGCCATTTGAAAAGGATTTTAAGTCCAGGCCTGGTGCATCTCTTATAGGAGCCGTCACGCAATCCAGCTTCGGGTAATTCGTGCCTTTACCTGGAGTGCCAGACATACACACGGGCATTAATGCTGGACATCATTTTTATCATTTCAGCCAAGAATGTTCTTATACTTACAGTGTAAAGTTTTATTGCACGAAACTCGCTCCAGCCGCAGGGCAAGTTCCAAAGATAATGTACGATCTTCAAATCGGGGCAAATGCCACAGCTTTAAAAACGGATGGCGGAAGTGGTGACGGAGAGAGTGAGGATGGGAAGCACAAATTCAGTCAAGCTGACTGGCCACAAAAATGGCAGCCTGTTTGATTTCTTCCCATGGTCTCTTTGGGGCCTGAGTCACTCCCCTGCTGAGCTTCACCACTGCTAATCTTTGAAGTGTGCAGCCGGGATGTTCACACAAATGCAATTCTGTGTGACGTGTGCATACACACAGCATGCACAAGTGCTCATGTCACACATAGACACAGGCACACACCGACATGCAGGATATGGGTGAGAACTTGATTGCTACAGACAGCATGGGTATACTCAGGCACACTTCTCAAGAAAACTAGGAAATTATGAAGCCAGTTTTATGGTTCCTGATTTGTTTGTTGAGTTAAATGATTATATTTTATGTTAAATAATCAAATTGCATTAAGGCAACTGCTGATGACAAGAGCCTCCTCTCCAACTCAGCTCTGTTCTCAAATGGCTAGCCAAATGTTGTATCTCAGTGATTCTTACCAGTACCACCTAACCACACAGCTAATATAACTTAAACTGCTTTCTAGAAGGAGAAAGGATGTCATCAGTTAATTTGTAGAAAGACAAAATTGTCTAATAATATATATATATTTTTTTATTCAAACGGTATCATTTCCTTTCAAACAATCATTCTCATGAATGCTGATATAATAAGCCAAGTTTCTCTTTGCCACCCCTCCACTGTACTTCAGATAATGTCTTATATCTGCTATCTGTTTGGGAGCATTCACCGCAGGTGTGTCACATTTGTGTGTCATGTCTTTGGAGTGTCTCTGGAGAAAATGAAATGAGCCCTCTATCTTTCTACCCTTTCTTCTTCCCCTCCATCAGTGTGTACTGTTAACAACATTGTTGTTTAGTAATCAAATGCATAGTTATCATGCCTTTTTAACCAATCGGTTCCAGACCTGGCGATAAGGGAGGGAACATGAGTCCACAAAACGAGGTTAATAATCAAATGAAGTCTGTAGTCATTGATAAACCTCCCTTGTAGCTTGTAGTCTCACCGTTCCCTCCTTCCTTCGCGCAGCCCTTCCTGGCAATCTGAAAATTTAAATTGGTTCTGCAACAGTCATAGTCAGGCTCTCCTTGTGCTCATCACTCACGCTAGTGTAATATATTACAGATAGTGGAGATGGACTAGATTATGTTGGCAGGCTCAGTGATATGTGTGTATATGCATACAGTGTGACTGCAAGTACTCTGTATGTGTGAGGGATGAGAATATAGGCATGTTTTATTTTACTCAGCATGTTCATGAGATGTGTCATCTGTACAGCAAAGGTCAACCAAGGTGAATTTAACAGCTGGCAACAACATGATGTAAATAATCCCTACTGCAGCCAGACCTCATATAATAGAATGTGTGATCCAGTATATTGAAATTGCCTACAGGAGAGGAGTCTCAGAAAATTGTCCATCTGCCGTCAATTTGATTGAAAGGTTGTAGTTATAGTCAGTCAGAAGTTACTTGTGTGTGTTCATAGTTTAATCTCTTTGCGTATTGGTACACAGGTGCCAAGTTAAGGTATGACAAAGTCAGGCTGACAGTGTTGTGCCAGTGTAATCACACGTACAGCCCTGTTGGTGATAAGATAGTCATGTTTGCTTACTGAGTTGGACAAGAAAAAATCTTAATCAAAAGTAAGTTGGTCCTAGGTGTGCAAGGTCGCTTTCATACCTGTAGTTTGGTTCATTTGGTCAGGACCAAGGAAAGAAATGATAAATTGTTGCCTTCTAGTGTGTGGTCTGATCTGGTTTGTGTTCACATGTTCTTTTTACAAACGAACCAAGAGCTGTAAGCATGAAGTCATACAGACTGACAGTTAATTCATTGTTTGGACAGTTTTGGTGACTGTGATCATTCATCATTTGTGCAGCATGGACCCTTGCGGGAAAATCAAATTTTGGCGTGATAGGGAGTCAAACTGCACTTCACTGCCCCTAAGGTGCATATTTATGTTCTCTGGTGTCACAAAGAGCACATGGAGAAATAAGTTGTTATGAACATTATCAGTCAAGAGTCCAATTAAACCTCATTTTGTGAATAATCATGAGTAAGTAGAGATCGGATGAAGGAGGATACAGGCACATCACAACTCTATTTTAACTTATTTTCACTGTCTGGTTGATCAGAAAAAAAATCCCAGCTGCCACATGCTTATAAAATCCCTTCCTTGACAGTTCAATGCCACAAGGTTAGCTTCTGAATTCATACTAAAATCATTATATCAATCGCATTTAGTATTGCACAATCCTGTGGTTGGTCCATTTTGCTTACACGCAGTGTGGCCCAAAACAATTGCATTTTGCCAGATTGGACCGTCTTCAGAACCTTCTTCCTGTGTCTACTTACTCACTTGTGCCCCAGAAACAGCTAACCAAAACTGCACCAGGGGGGAAACATTAACAGATTTACCAAGGCATCCACTAATTCAGACCATCGTTAAAAAAAACTAGGTTTGAAAATGCCCTCAGACAGTCTCGTTCCAGTTGTTTAGTTTGCATCCGAGATTGATTGACTTAACTCAAATGAACCAAACTAACCGGGCAAATCCACCAGAATTTGTTTAAACCAAACCAAATAGGTTTAAAAGCACCCTTGTTTCAGACCTTGATCCAATTCTAACTTTGTTAGTGAATGGTCAAATCCCATGCCTTTAGCACATGCACCACATGTTGTTATCATAAATCATAGAGGAAATGCATTGTTCTTTGTTCCAAATGATATTTTGCTAATATCTCTTACATGTTTAGCGTCAACATCATTATTTTTCACTCAACTGCAGAACTATCTACTTTCACCATATTGCAGAGCGTGGGATGTTCAGGATGATAAAGGTGACATCTGTCTGACTCAATATGTTTAATTGAATTTTTGGATATCACAGTAACTGGTTTACTGTAGTATACATCATTTACAGTGACAGATGCGATGTGTGCTTCAATAATGTAATAATCATATTTGTCCTTACAGAGTACATATGTGTACAGTACAGATGGGGGGTCGACACAGGTGATTCTCTATGTGAGATAATGTTCAACTGCACCAAACACATTTTAATATGGTCTTTACTGAGTCACTGCAGGCTATTTGCAGTACTGCTAACCAAGAGAAGTAGATCACTGAGCTCTGAACAGCTGAACTGAGTACAAAGGAATTCAACACAACAACAGATGTGAATAAATTGTAAATCACCATAATCATGTTCCAGGAGGCCCCAAGAAATGGATGATGTCATTAGGGGCACAGCCGGTGCCTGGTCCCAGAACAGCCTCTCAGGTGGAATGTACTGCAGTCCCACTATTCCCCTGTCGAAAGGTAATGTAGAGTCCAATATCTACTCTCTTCTCAGATGGGGAGGCCGCTTTCTTGTAGAATAATTGAGACCCAGATAAAAGACCAATGGTTTTGCATTAGACAACAATGTGGTCTCATTGGCTAACACTCTCTTTTAAAAGCTATGTTTCTGTACCTTCTGTACTGCCTGCATTTTCCTTCTCAGACTTTGTCTGTCCTGATGTCTGACACACACACACTGCTTTTGGGGGATAATTGTCTTCATAAATAATTAAGTGTTTCCCCGACTAATAGCCTCCCTACCGTTTGGCTAGGCATGCTTAAAGTTACTGATAAGACTGCCTTGTGAAAGATGAACTGAGGTAGTGTTTAGGTTAAAGCAATGCAACCTCATCTGTTTCTCCAAAGGTGGAGATATCGTCATACAAACTTCCAATTGCTTGGCAGAAGAGCTTATCTTCAAGTCAGAGTACACATTCACACCCACCTCTTGTGCCCAATGATAGTATGGGTTATTTCTTAGTTCCCTTCACCCCTGCATCCCCTGCCAACAGGCAGGTCAGTGCACCACCATCTCACATAGTAAAGAGATTAGAAGCATTGGTCCTGTACCATCAGACACCCCTGTTAAGGGACTCCTTTCAACCCCCAAGCTAAATACCAGGTCCACATAGGCCTTTGATGATGGCTTCATGGCTTTATGTCCACAAGATTTAATTCAACGGTGGAAATAAGGATCAGAAGGTGATGGATGTTGTGAAATATGTTCTTTGATTTCTTCTTTGCTTTCAAAACAATTCAAGTGTTGTATTGGCACACTTATTCATTATACTTAGGGCTTGTTTTGTTCATTTTTATGTTTGTATGTTTAAAAAAGAAACTGGGGGAAGTCAACTGTATTTTTTATTATGTTTTTAAATAGAGAAATTACAAAGTTAGATTAACTATACAGTAATAATACAAGATCCAAATAATAAACCCAGTTGTAAATTGAATTCTGAAAATAGCATTTTCTGCTGAAACCTGCTAAAGTTTAACTGTGTGTGTGTTTTTTTTTTTAATTACATTGAGAGATGGTGGAACATGATCAGCAGTTCATTTGCATTTTCTTCACATTTTCCCTTAATTTTGTATTACTGGAAGCATATTCAGAACAGTGCTTACTACAAGAGGACATTTTTTTTTATCTTGAACTTTGGTTACAGCATTTGCAGAAGAAAATTCAGTGTTTGATACTTGATATGTTTAGAGAATGGGTAAAAACTAATAATGATGAGCCTTAAATATACTGTACAGCATGTTGGCAGGATCTGGATGGAGAGCATGAAAAGTGAAAATGAAGTGTGTACAATAATTGGGTCTGATGACTTGAGTCTGATGAGCACTTACCTTGAAAGATCGCTCGTCTTGACGCACTGAATAGGTCATCAAAGCCCAGGGGGTCTTTGATGAGGAAAGAGAAACCTGGACCAGGTTTCTCTTTCCTCTACCATCTAGTCTCTTTTACCCAGAGTATGTCACAATGCCATGGTCACTTGGATTTGTCAGTTTGTCTGTCTCTGGGACAATACATAGTAGCCTCAGAAAAAATTGGTATCAACTTTCTGGTTCTTTCAATTGTTCATTTAACCTTAGATTCAATTCTGGGCCATGGTGTGTGCTAGCCGTTGGATGACTCCCCTGTTGCTATATAAAAGAATGGGGGAAAGGAGAAAGAGTAGACCAGTCCGACAACTATTTTGAACTGCACATCAACGTTAAATCAAACTGGTCTGAAAGTGCAGGCACTAGAGAGAGAAGGCAGGGTATAGATATGTCACAATAGTCTATTCTTCTTGAAGAGGCACAGGTTTTCCATGAATCCAGAACACTACATGTTCGGTGAATCAGTGGTGGTCAGCACAGTAGTTTTGGAGTGGTGTACTTGGGAGCTGACAACAAAGTGGTGCAGGCAGGTGGGATGAACAAAAAACAGGTGAGAGAAGGCTGGCTCTCCTGTGGGGCTGAACTTTAACACTATTAGATAGGAGCATGAGGACAAAACTGAACTCCATTTGAGATAACACATTCCACCCAGTGCTGTGATGCAGCTACAGAGCACATTCAGCCTCACATATTCAGATTGTGCAGTGATTTATGGCCAGATGTCCCCAGCTGGCCGGGTGCCTGTCTGCACTGTCTGCATGAACTACCCCTGACTGTCTTCTGATTTGTGTTGTACCAGTCCTTGCAGCATTTTCATGCACAATTGATATGTTTCAGAATACTTGAATACGGTGCATTTAGAAAGTATTCAGACCACTTTTTCACATATTCTTATGTTGCCGCCTTATGCTAAAATCGCTTAAATTAATTTTGTTCCCTCATCAATCTGCAGTTAATACCCCATAATGACAAAGCGAAAACAGAATTATAGACATTTGTGAAAATTTATTAAAAAGGAAAAACTGAAATATCACATTTTACATAAGTATTCAGACCCTTTATTCAGTACATAGTTGAAGCACCTTTGGCAGCAATTATAGCCTCGAGTCTTCTTGGTTATGACAGCTTTACACATCTGTATTTTGGGATTTTCTGCCATTCTTCTCTGCAGATTCTCTCACGCTCTGTCAGGTTAGATGGACAGCCATTTTTTCAGGTCTTTCCAGAGATGTGCGATTGGATTCAAGTCAGGGCTTTGGCTGGGGTACTCAAGGACACAGAGTTGTCCCTAAACCACTCCTGCGTTGTCTTGGGACATTGTCCTGTTGGAAGGTGAACCTTTGCCCAGCCTGAGGTCCTGAGCGCTCTGGACCAGGTTTCTCTTTCCTCTACCATCTAGTCTCTTTTACCCAGAGTATGTCACAATGCCATGGTCACTTGGATTTGTCAGTTTGTCTGTCTCTGGGACAATACATAGTAGCCTCAGAAAAAATTGGTATCAACTTTCTGGTTCTTTCAATTGTTCATTTAACCTTAGATTCAATTCTGGGCCATGGTGTGTGCTAGCCGTTGGATGACTCCCCTGTTGCTATATAAAAGAATGGGGGAAAGGAGAAAGAGTAGACCAGTCCGACAACTATTTTGAACTGCACATCAACGTTAAATCAAACTGGTCTGAAAGTGCAGGCACTAGAGAGAGAAGGCAGGGTATAGATATGTCACAATAGTCTATTCTTCTTGAAGAGGCACAGGTTTTCCATGAATCCAGAACACTACATGTTCGGTGAATCAGTGGTGGTCAGCACAGTAGTTTTGGAGTGGTGTACTTGGGAGCTGACAACAAAGTGGTGCAGGCAGGTGGGATGAACAAAAAACAGGTGAGAGAAGGCTGGCTCTCCTGTGGGGCTGAACTTTAACACTATTAGATAGGAGCATGAGGACAAAACTGAACTCCATTTGAGATAACACATTCCACCCAGTGCTGTGATGCAGCTACAGAGCACATTCAGCCTCACATATTCAGATTGTGCAGTGATTTATGGCCAGATGTCCCCAGCTGGCCGGGTGCCTGTCTGCACTGTCTGCATGAACTACCCTGACTGTCTTCTGATTTGTGTTGTACCAGTCCTTGCAGCATTTTCATGCACAATTGATATGTTTCAGAATACTTGAATACGGTGCATTTAGAAAGTATTCAGACCACTTTTTCACATATTCTTATGTTGCCGCCTTATGCTAAAATCGCTTAAATTAATTTTGTTCCCTCATCAATCTGCAGTTAATACCCCATAATGACAAAGCGAAAACAGAATTATAGACATTTGTGAAAATTTATTAAAAAGGAAAAACTGAAATATCACATTTACATAAGTATTCAGACCCTTTATTCAGTACATAGTTGAAGCACCTTTGGCAGCAATTATAGCCTCAAGTCTTCTTGGTTATGACAGCTTTACACATCTGTATTTTGGGATTTTCTGCCATTCTTCTCTGCAGATTCTCTCACGCTCTGTCAGGTTAGATGGACAGCCATTTTTTCAGGTCTTTCCAGAGATGTGCGATTGGATTCAAGTCAGGGCTTTGGCTGGGGTACTCAAGGACACAGAGTTGTCCCTAAACCACTCCTGCGTTGTCTTGGGACATTGTCCTGTTGGAAGGTGAACCTTTGCCCAGCCTGAGGTCCTGAGCGCTCTGGACCAGGTTTTCAGTAAGGATATCCCTGTACTTTGCTCTGTTTAGCTTTTCCAGTCCCTGCCACTGAAGAACACCCCCACAGTCTTTCACTGAGCACAGGCTTCGTCTAGCCACTCTGCCATAAAGCCCAGATCAGTGGAGTGCAGCAGTGATTGTTGTCCTTCTGGAAGTTTCTCACATCTCCACACAGGATCTCTGGATCTCAGCCAGAGTGACAGTCGGGTTCTTGGTCACCTCTCTTGCCAAGGCACTTCTCCCGTGATTGCTCAGTTTGGCCAGGTGGCTGGCTCTAGGAGTCCTGATTGCTCCAAACTTCTTCCATTTAAGAATTATGGAGGCCACTGTGCTCTTGGAAACCTTCAATGCAGTTTTTTTTTAATTTTTTTTTTATTTTTGGGGAGTATACATTGTTTATATTGCACTTCTGCAGATCTGGCTGTGGGTGATACATTAGATACAGTGCAAACATTACAAGCTGTTTGCTGGTATTGCTGTGTTACAGCTTGCACTGCCAAAATTGGCCAAAAATTATGTCCGATTATTCCTTCTACAAAAACACATGGGTTGGAACCGTTCGAATAGCTATTTTTGTGTATTATGTCCATTAGAGTGCAAACCAATATAACAAGAGACATCACTACATGGTTGCAAATTTTTGAGATGTGCACTCAGGTTGCTAGTGCCAGAAGCACTAGGCTAACTGTAGCTCACATAGCTTACATACAACTTCATCTTGAGGTTCCACAATTTTGCAGTCTACTTCGCAGCCTTTTAGATTGCTCGGAGTGCCAATCATTCTCTCTGAGGCCGAGTTGGGTTGTGAACTTTGCCGTCGTTACCACATGGTTGTTGTTGAATTATTTGCTCGTTTTCAGCTTGACTTACATTTGATTTTCAGTCAGTGAAAGTGACGTTGTGTAGAACTCGTGTGGTGCTGACTTTTTTTTCATGATCGAATATTGTTTTTTTTTTAACAATTCGATTATGTAATTGGATATAGAATATTTGTTGACAGCCCTTAGTTACAGCTAACTAACTGATATGCAGTTATAGTTTTTGGATTTTATTTTTTTTACATTCTTTACATTTTTTGTTGTAATTTATGTCGGCACATGCGTTATGTTGCTCTCATGCTGTTCATGGCCATGTTTGAGAAAACATGAGTACTTAAGTGCATGTCCCTGTTTTAGTCTCGGCATCACATGGCTGTATGTGGTGCTTTCTGAGAACAAACACACACACAAAATAACCACGTATTTCCACTTGAATGTTATGATACACCATCTCACATTCTTATGCACATATAGTTGGACATTTATGGGAGGTTGTGATATCCAAAAATATTATCAGCCAGATCCCCTTGGGCTAAACCTTTCAGAATGTCCAAATTCTATTTCTAAAGGCTATTTAATATGCTTGAAGTAATTTTTGGAACACATTGTGTAAAGCCTACATCAGTGTTTATTTATGCTTTGTGGAATAAATAGTGATGTAATTTTACCATTTATATTGAACATTTTATTCATTTAAAGAATGTTTTTTTAAATACCAAGTTTCATTTTATCTTTTCTTATTTAATGTACATTTTGCATTATTGCAGAAGTGCAGCATAATGAATTTTAAAATATTTACAAACTTGATATTTGCTTCAGGTTTTGAGGTTTTTTGGTTTACATGTCAGGCCATGCAGCTTGGAAGCATCAAGCATCATATCATGCTATTTTGTATTATGTTGTATGTAATTTTCATTATTTATGATAGAATAATTCAAGGGAGCCACTGAACATAGCTGGTATTAAAAATGACAACTCATCATTTAAAGGGAAAGACTTTGAACAAAGACCTGAATGGTGCAGTTATACTGTGTTTAATCAAAGCACATTGAACTGAGCACTGAACAATACAAACCACCTACACTGGCTTTTTGAAGAAAATCTGTCAAAAGGCTTCAGGGCCTGTTCCTCTCTCTCACCACTATTAGAACGTTAAAATAATTGCCAACAATTATTATGATTGGGTCCAGTGAGTTTGCTAAATGACTGACAGCTTTTTTTTTTTTTTTTTTTAACTGTTGAGAGGGAAGTAGAGAAAATGGATTCACTCTGAAGAACTATGCCAGTGGTGCCATTTATCAGACAGATTAATGGCTTAACAGACAGAAACACTTACTGCTTATAGTTATTGCTCATTCCTTCTTTTCCCTTTGAAATATTATGTACTTTTTAACATAATTTTATGTGTACATAAAATTAAAACACAACATGATCAAGTGCACTCCATATTCAATCAAATTGGCCTTCTAAAAACTCAAAGATCAGTTTGTGACAATGCTTAAATATGTAACAAAGTCAGATTTGTTATACTTTATCATCAGGCCATGTTAAAAGAATTGTTTGACATTTTGCAAAATACTCTTATTTGCTTTCTTGCTGAGAGTTAGATGAGAATATTGATACCACTCTTGTATACGGCAAGTATAAAGCTAAAACCAGTTGCCAGATAGTTTGGCTATGCACAATGACCAGAGACAGTGGGAAACAGCTAGACTTGCTCTCCTGCTTGCACCTTTAAAAGTTAGTAATTAGCTCTCTTAACTCTTAAATTCTTAACTCAACATCCACTGGGATAAGTGTCAAGATCCCACAATCACTGTTATTTACCATTCATTTGTAGAACCAGTGTAACCTGGAATAGCATGTATCAGGTGTTGCAGGTGTAAATGGATTCCTAGCTGACAGTTAACTAGTGAAATGACCAAGTGTCCTGTAACCCCCACCCTCATGACACTCTGTGGCACGTGGTTACTTGCCACTGCTGTAATCAAACATAGCCAGTATGAGACATCTGACTGATGAAAGGCCACACCACATTCTGATGTATTTAAATTCAACAGACTAATCTGGTATGGGATGGTTGACTGATGGAGTAGCCTATGCCTTCTCACAGGACCTATGAATAATTTAATAAAGGCCCAAGTTTAATAGGCTCTATTATAGAAGAGGAGGATGGCTACTACTTATGGTATTTCAGTGCTCTTTACCAGGCTTAGGTCTTACTATAGTTCCAACTGTTACAGTTTTCTCCCCCTGATCTAATTGAGACATTTTGTCACAAATGTCACAGCACTTCTTCTCAGAGTCATAACTCAGTCAAATAAAACACACACATCGTACACAGAGTGCCATGGGGAACACTGATTAGAAATCATAGAAAAAAAAGATCATAGCACAGCTTTTATTCAGATGCAGTTTAGATTTACTTTTTTCTTGTTTTAAAGATGGGGATCCAATACAAATAATGTTGGATTACTCGTTTACTGTAATTTAGGTGTATAGTTAAATTATTATGTTATTTTGTTTATTTTCTGAGCTTAATTTATACATTTGAGGAGTATTAAAAGCAGTAGAAAATAATTTAACAGAGAAAATGAAGAAGTATGCTATCTATCTATCTGTATCTATCTATCTATTTATCCATCCATCCATCCATCCATCCATCCATCCATCCATCCATCCATCCATCCATCCATCCATCCATCCATGCTCCATATGCCAAATATCTCAAAACGAAAACATCTCTCCATCCTACCTATGGCTACATTGCCTCTGCTTCAGATTTTCCCACAGTGAGATTCATGTGTCCCTTCATCTGCATTAACTTATTCACTGCCACTGACTCATTTATACACAGAACAGAGGCGGAAACAGTCAAGCACAATACACCTTGGCTACCTGGCCTTTTGTGGTTGTTGGTAAGGGAATGGAATCCAGCCAGAAGCTATTGTAGCACTCTGAAACCTTGAGTTAAACTATTCATTGCTGTATAAGCTGCATAAAATGTAACATAATTTGCTGTATGTCATGTAGACTGGAGGGGGGTTTATTGTTTGCATTATATTCGTGAATAGGTAAGGGAATGCAGTTAGTGCTAGGTGACTCACTGAAATATTAGTCTTGAGTTTAAAAAAAAAAAAACTTTTAGGGAAGACTAATTCTGCAGTTTGAAGTGGGAACACTGAGATGGGCCATTTTCGACGTAGTTCCACATGCAACCACTCTTTATTCTTGATTTGATGCATGCCAAGTGGCTCCAAAGGTGAACAGCAGAATCTCTTATCTGAGCCATGAAAGAAACAAAGCAGAGGAAACTATAATTGCCATAAAAAGAGACATACGTGGACTATGCTTAAGGTGAAAAAAAAATTATCCGCGGTGGACAACTGTTTCTTGTTCATATATTACCTTTAAAATATTTGACTGCAATAGCAAATATAATTTTCGTCTACATTTGTTGTTTACTTTTTGTATCCTTGCATATAATATACAGCATCTGTGTTTGAATTACTGTAACAGGGAAAATGAATTTGCCCATTTCTGCCATGCTGTTTTCTTAATGAATTAAAGTTAGACCTAAAATTTTATTGTACTGAGCTTTAAGTTCAATTTAGAGAAATTGATACATAAGATATTTAGAAGGAAAGCTCAACAAAATAGTCTTGACAAGTTTTATTTCATGGCCACGACTGTTTTCTGTCCCCAGTTTTGGGAATAACCAAATAAAGATTTATAAATGAGATGAGCGTTTCTATTTCTTTTTATCACGTCAGTGTATGATGCGGCATTCATTCATTTTTATTTGAGAAACAGAAAGGTCACAGATGTATCATAGTACAAACCCCAGTTTTGCTTTTAACCCTCTCTAAAATATGATGTTGAAGCACAGTGTTGCAGCCCACACGTATGAATATTGGCAGCAATGAATCACTCTCTTACACACATATCGATCATGCTTGCTCTCACAGTAAAACACAGTAGGTTAGTACACTGGTCGGCTGGTTGTTGACTCTATAGTACAGGGTGAACTGGGACCGGGGCGAGATGTTAGGTTAGGTTCCAATAAGATGACTGTAGCTCATCTCATACATTTCCACAACAATATTTAAGGTCAAAAACAGTAATAACTATTTTAGAGGTGGATTTTCTGTGATCACATACGGTACACTGAACAGGGTTAGGTGGTGGTCATTTTTTGATTTACTGTGCACCTCCTCCAGATGACATCTTTCAAAATGTAATTTGTACTGTCTTCTGTACTGAATTCTATTTGTGATTTGTCAAAGTCAGTAATTCCTTTTCAATTGATTTATTTTTTTAAATAAATATATGGTGTGCAAAATTGACGTAAAGTGCTAAATAAAACAATTCAAGTTTATTTTTATCTTTAAACTTACTATACATTTGATAAAAAGGCATTTACTGAACCCTTTTCTCTGTACAGTATAGTTTTTTGCCATTTTGGAATGTTGTCTGAATGTCTGAATGTTGACAAATTGCAATAACGACAACAAAAAATGTATGCTATTGATATTTAATAATGCAAGAAGTAATGCTGCCACACGAAGGGTGTAACCTTAGAAGTGTGAAAAATATTTTTTGATTGTGATTGTGCCAACTAACCCACTGTATAGTTTGATGCATTGGATTAGTGAACAAATTTGGCCACATCCTCTACCTTTGAGTTATATCAACTCAGAGGTACAGGATGTGGCCAAATGATTTGATTGAAATTGTTAAGAGTAAAATGAATATTACTAATCATCTCAACATAATAAGCACTCGTCTCAAAGTTTTAAAGGTATTATTTCATATGAAACAATTAAGAAGTCACCACATTTTACTTACTTATTGATGTTAGTGGAGGTGGACAACTGGGGCAGGTCCCTGGCACAATAAACACTGCTGAAAGAGAATACAGTTATTATTTACTTACAATTTATTTTTTATTGCTGTTACTTGTACTTTGACACTGATTAAACTAGCACACAAAAGCAAACACACACACACACACACACACACACACACACACACACACTCAATCTTGTGTAGGAAAGGATCCCCTGCTGAAATTCTCGCACCCCTCCAGTCCTCAGGTCTACTTAGCTCTGTTCTGCTCTGCTCCTCTAACGGTGCTAATCTGAGAGTTATACCATGGATTGGCCAGGGTAAGCCTAAACACCCTGAGGCTCTTGGAAATACACCTGGTCAACTGAAAACCTCTGGGGGGAAAATATCCCAACATGACAGCTTTTATTGTGATTCATCTACCTCCGGGCATGCACAGAGTCATGCCCCATCTTTTCACTCCTGCTGTGGTGCGGAGACCTGGCATGAATCTCCCATACCCAGGGACAATCCTCTTGGCCATCTGGCATTTGAAGCAGAGTGTACTCTTCTGCTGAGTCTGAAAAATATTCTTTCCTTGTATAGAAAGACTCATTTTGATCAGACTCATTTTGATCAGACTCATTTTGATAAAAAAAATCCAACTGTGTCCATCTGAGTAACACATAAAAACTCACAAATTATGTGAACAGATTTGAACCCTGCAGCTAGAATAATTCCATGCATGGCCTGAGGTTCTACAAAAACAAAGTACTATTCAACACATCTGATACTTACAAACTATGGTGGGTTTGTAAACTATGGTGCAGCTAAAACTGCATATTAGATACACCTCTAATATACAGCTCATTCCCCATTGTAGGAATTTCGAACACCCATACATTAGTATGTTAAGCAGAATTTATTTATACCTGTATCTGTGGAAATCCTGCAAAACATTCAGCTACTGTGGTTATTTAACAAAGGTCAAGGTTTCCCTGTAAGCCACAAGGATAAGCCCATAGTTAACTTAAAAGTAAAGTAGGAATTACATGATTTATTTCACCATAAGACAAAGGAAATGTTG
Source organism: Xiphias gladius (assembly GCF_016859285.1). Classification (NCBI taxonomy): domain Eukaryota; kingdom Metazoa; phylum Chordata; class Actinopteri; order Istiophoriformes; family Xiphiidae; genus Xiphias; species Xiphias gladius. Next base: position 10,874,608 of record NC_053420.1, on the reverse strand, counting down.
TCGAGGCATTTATTTCTTGTAGGCTGGACTACTGAAATCTGTCTTGACAGGTTTCTGCTCGAGTTTTAAGACTAATAAAGCAGAATGGAGTTTTCACACCAATGCATATGGTTCAAAGGATTGGTTTTAAAGCACTATTACGTCTTTAAGAGATGGTTTAGAGCCAAATTAGCTCTAAATCTGTGATCTGTTTTGACTGTTCAGGCCACTCCAATCGACTGGGACTGGTTTGCCCCAGTGTTCCAGCTGTTGAAACAAAGCATAGCGAGGCATCTTTTAGTTTCTGTGGACCTCTTCTCAGAACAAACAATATCTGACATCTGCTCCATATCTTATAAATCAAGACTAAAAACTTTTCCCTGTACCACTGTTTTTTTATTAAATTTGGGCCTGTTTGTTTCTGCTCTGTAAACTGTACTATAACACTTACATATTGTTTTTTTTTTTTTTTCATTTTTTATTCCTGATGAAAAGAACTTTAAATTGTCCTTTTGTTTGTAAGGTGCTAAACAAATAAACTTTACCTTGCCTTGGTTGTCAAATTCAAGAAATCAAATGAGCTAAACACTTATTAGCTCTCACTCTCGTGTAGTTTTCGCAAAATGAAAAACCATTCACTGCACTGGAATGCTAAAACATATAACCCGCCAACAAAGGGAAAATGATGGAGCAAAATATGTCAAGGAGTCTTTTTTTTTAATTATTATTTTAGTAAGTGATAAAATTAGGGTTTTGACAAAACGCAGGGTCTGAAAGTCCCGATAGCAGCCCCTAGAAAAAGTCCTACCACTGATACCCAACTGAACCACATTTGGTTTTCAACCTACTGATCAACTGAAATTGGCATCCTTAAAGTTCTTCGTTCTCCAAATAAAAACACACAAATTGCATGTTTAGATAGAACCCGTTTCTGCTTTTATCTCACTCAGAACAGCATGCACAGTCTGAAGTACCTGAGCAGCACACCTCAGCTGCAGCAAACAGGGGGAGACAGAGGGCTTCGTGACCATTCATCACCACTAATAGGTTAGAGTTTATAACCTGACGTTGGACATACATCATTGGTCAGACACAGGGACCAGGGGAAAATGGAGGAAGAGCTATGATGATAAAGCAGGAGTCCGGTGAGATTCGATTGTATGATGTCAGCCACATTCAGTGGGAAACTAAATACAAGAACATCTGAGAAGAACTGGCACACTTCTATTTTAGAGTCCATCCCACCAAGGATTAGAAAACGAACTGGACAGAGGTCGTTGAAGTCAGAGGCAGTTTAAAGTCTACATCACCTCTAGAGGAAGAAGGTTTGCCAGGCCTAAGGCTAATACAGGTGAGAAATTTTTGGGAGTATAAGCATCAAACTAACCTGGATTTGCTTCAGGAAGAGCTTGAACATGAATGACACATGGTCAAGCAAACCTTACTGAGTTTGGTACTCTCCAGTATTCCTCACCTGCAGTTGCCTGTGGCTTTCTTCAAAGTCTCTGCTGTTATATCAGCTGAATATGGCTTCGTCAAATCCAAGATCCCATTAAATCCACTCACTGTATCCCTCTGCGCAATCTATGTGACATATAGAATCTCTCCTCTGCTCTGCTGGGCATCAGACCATGCAAGTCTGAAAAGGTAAACTTGAAAACAGCATGTCTCTGCTAACCCAAACATTTTTTTATGACTTTAAAATTGCTCATTTCAGTGCAAACCTCAAATGGAAGATCACAGAGGGATCCATCCTGACGGGGGACATTTTTTCCACACTGTGGATTAGAGATTCTCTGTGTTGACGATTGGCTGAGCCCAACTTGTGTTGATATCCAGGCAGGTGCCTGTCTGTCATTAAGGTTTAATAAGACTCACCACATCACCACATAGTTCCTCATTAATAGCTGCCCATAGGGCACACTCAGGACCCTTGCATAGAAAGGGGAGAGAGTAGCAGAGAGGGGAGAGGGTGGGGTGACTTGAAAAGAGGGAGACGACTCTTTCATATGGTTCTACTGATAGAATACTAATAAAGCTGGACACATGTACGTATGTGCACACACACTTCCCATTTGTAAGCCTGTACCGTCCTTCTCTGAGCTTCACTGCACTGCGTAGCAATCTACTGCCTGTGAGATTCAGATCCAAACGCTGACCAATTACTTCAATTTAAAGGAGAGTTTGAGACTCTCAGTCTAAATATTTGAGCTGAGGAAGTGAGTGGAGTTTTGGGAGTAAACACATTCTCTGTGTAGGTCTGATAATGTCGTGTGTGTGTGTGTGTGTGTGTGTGTGTGTGTGTGTGTGTGTGTGTGTGAGAGAGAGAGAGTGTGTGTGCTGTGCATGCACAGGACTGAGGATTCAGAAACACTAAATCAAAGGAAAGAGTTGTAAATCTACCCTCTAGATACTCACTAAAAGCTGAATCCTAAAAAAGATCAACTACATGGCTCCTGAAGCCAGCTGTACCAAAGCTGTTTTTTGTTGATACTGTTGTACTGTACTCATGTGCATCAATCTGCAATGTTCAAAAAAACCCCAAAATCTGATTGTTTCAACATTAACATTTGTCTTTTATTACAAAAATGCTCAATACTCACCTTATGTAACCTCCCATTATAAAACTTTGTGCTGTTGCGTTACCGGGGAGGCTTTTTGGTGATGTGCGCTGAGAAACGAGCTCTGATTGGAGGATGAAGTGTTTTAGATGCAAACACTGCTTAGGCATTAGAGTTGAGGGAGACGCATTTAAAAGGCTCTCCTGTTCAGAGTTTGAGATCCTTGAAGGGTAAAAACATTTTAGGCAGCTGGAGTGTAGTAAAGACAATTGAAGGAATGCACCTGTTCTGTTGACATTCAAATAGGGGGGAAAGGTCTGAGTAACCCTGTACCTTTTATTTATTTTATTTTTTTTCCATAATCAGAAGTAGCTACATCCCCTTTGTTTGTATATCACAGGCACATTTTGCAGAGTCATCCCCTTCAATAAGTCAGCAAGGCAAAGGATAAGGAGTTAGGTTTGTGATAACATAGACAAAGGAGAGAGAACTTAATTATTAGATATATTCTGAAGACAGTTTTTATATACAGGTATAAGCAGGACTGCTCCGGATGAAAAGTACATTGGAAAGTTTTGCCAAACTGCTTGAAAAGTTAAGGGATATGTTTTGGAAAAAATGCCACATTAGTCAACTCAGTCACCTCCGCCACAGAAAATGTAGGGTTTGCCAAGTCCTTAATTAGCCAGATCTGGCAACAGAAAACTGGACTCAAATGAAGACATAGGTCTAACATGTGTTAGTTGTGGTTTTATAATAGGATTTTCATTGAAGTGTTACGACCAACTTTCTGAATTTATAAGGGTCTTACTATCAAAACTAGTTCAGTTTTTAAAAGTTAGGCCGACCACCCCCTCAGGTGGTGCGAATGTTATAGGGTTAACCAGATAAAGCGCAGTATGCTAAGAAATTATCTCCATGTTGGATGAATCTGCACCTCACTATTAATGTCCAGTGCAAACGTTCAGTGCCAGTGATGTAGTGTGCCCTTTATGTAGGGAGGCTGACAGTAAAGGTGCAGTGATTGGGGTGGTAAATGGGTGTTTGGCAAATCCTACTTTGATGCAGGAGAGCCATGTTCACCTCCCAACGTGGACCTGCAATTAACGTCTCTGTTTTCATTAACTTGTAAATATTGATCCTGTTGTGTGGTGATAGGGGTGGGTCGTCAGTCTGCCATTTGGTGTTGGGCAGGTAGCGTACAGTGGGTTTACAAGAGATTTTTTTGCTGAAAACATCTGCATGAAGCTGGTGGATATGAGGTTGACGGGAGTGGTGAGAGAACCCAAACAGAGAAGTTACAGGCTGAAAATCCCTTAAGGGATTCATCGTCCAATGCTGCCTCACTTCAAGTAGCAAACACAAAGACAAACTTAAAAACGTCTTTACCAACCTATGGGATGATATGACAGACTCTAATGTATGTCAATGTGCTTTTTTTTACAGCCTATATTAGGCTACAACTGTTGTTGTCCAGTTGTAAAATGCTTACAAAGCAGTGCTGGCACAGACTACCCACTGTATGTACTTATAATATGACATGCAACAAGACAGCATCACATACAGTACAAACAACAGTACATACAACTGCATGAGAAGAACTTCAGGCTTATTCTAGACTGATGCATCTACTTTTCCTCCAGCTCTCCAGCAGTCTCCTCTACTCCCTCTACCCCTCCATTCGTAAAAAAAAAAAACAACTTAAAACAAACGAAATTCTGACAGGGACATATTAAATGCTCATGAAAAAAAAAGAGAAAGTAAATGTCTGTGAATAAATAAATAAACTGCCCCGGGGACTTTCTTTAATGCACGGGGGTTTTAGTTTATTCAGAGAACGGACAATAGATGTAGCATTGTCAGACGTAGTAGAGACTTGAGCAAAGAGAGTGTGTAGGCGTGTGTGAATGACAAACTACAAAGTGCTTGTTTTTAAAATGTCCTCTCCATCTCACAAACTGAGTAAAATATAGTGTGAGGCCAGTTCTGCTGAAAACATATGGGCATCACACTTTGAGCAGGCTACAGAGTGCAGATGAGAGAAATGTCATGCACATAGCTCACCTGAAAAGGCCAATGCTGTTTCATCGCACTTTTCTTCAGATCAGACCATCATAAGAGGGCCATTATTTCAACAAAAGCCCTTTTGACAATATAACACTGTTCCCCCTTAGCCGTGCATTTACTGATACATTATTTTGACTTGTTATGAGGCTTCATGTCTCGCGCTTTTTGGATCTATGTTTCAAAAATCCATCTGATGTTGTTCATTATTTAATTTAAAAGAATTCTGTTATGGTATTTTTATCATAAAAAAAGTTTGTATGAATAAAAAAATCCGAACAAATTTCAATCTCTCCATTAAATCTGTAGCCACTCAGTGAGGGCCTCTTTCAATCGATATTTTCTTCTTCCTATCAGTTCCAGGCCAGTGAGCATGGTAGTGGCATACTATTAGGTTATTACAAAAGCAAATCAGTCAGCAGAATTAATTTTCTTGAAAAATATTGGTCTGGCTAAAGGGAATTAATAACCATTGCGGAGCATGTAGATGCTGAATTTTCATCACTTTTTCCCCAGCCATTTCTACATGTGTGCTGAAATCTGTCTGCTTTGATGATGGCTGGTAGTTGTTTATCATGAGCAATTTCTCTTCAGTGGGTATCACAATGAGGGTAAGTTTTCTAACTAAATTGTCTTGGAAGTCTGGTAAGCCTGCTTTCCGGCAGAGCGGAAAAAGATCTAAATATTCAGGCGCAAATTTTTAATTCAAGATATTATGTACAGTATGTTGTGTATTCACAGGCCATGAAAGACAGTTCACTTATATGTACGTCATTTAACTTCAGAAATCTCCTTTGCTCCTTTCTGTTGTGTTGAGAATTTGTGAGGGAGCGTCTATGTGTACTGTAAACCATTTTTGTGCTTGATCAAGATGATTGTCTTTATCTATTTTCTATCTACAGAGTCAAGAGGTTTTCAAGCATGGAGTTGTGATGTACGGGGAGATGAAAAGCTTGTACGTTCTACAGGGTGCAGTGCTAGCATGAGCGACTGGAGAGCTGTGGGTTTAAAGTGACTACAAGGGCACAGACGAAGCACCAAATGTATGGTTAAAAAAACCATCTTAACCATTCACAGAAGCTATCACATATTTTCAAAATTAAACAGTGGCTGCGTGTTCGGGGGGTTTAATTCTAAATCTTTATTTGTTCAGCTGACAGTCACTGAAATTTGAAAATGGGTGTTGAAAACTCTATTTGGAAAATAAAGTTTGGTTTTCAGCTCTCAGTTGACAATACATACTGTAAATATTCAGCAGTGCTTTATTTTCTTACTTGCTTTATTTTTTAGAAATTACGATATAACCCCAGCTAATTTAATCCTAAACTCAACCCTACCTGACCATTTTACTAAACTTTAATAAACTTTTTTTTTAAGTGTTGTGAGAATCACCTGAAGCTCAGTGGCCGTTTCACTGGTGTAATCACCCGAGAACAAGTTTGTTTTTAGTAGCAGACGGCTATAATTAAAGGATAAGGCTTGCATTATTCTGTATTTTTCCTCAAGCAGCGGGACATTGTAGTTTTTAGAAAACTCAAACAGTTTTGTTGGGGATTATTTTAGCTCAGGATCAAAACATACCCGTATTTGGGGGTAGTGAGTATTTTCAGCGGCAGGACAGTGTATGTGGGATCCACTCAGAATAAACTACACTATTCCTTTTTGTTCTAATGAGGGCACATTTCACCCAATGTAACAATATGTACTTGTTAGTAGGCTCATAGCTGGTTTTGGTAATTTCTTATTGTCATTTTGTGACAGTAGGAAAATTATAGAATATCAACAGCCTTATCCATTTAATCTATATTGTTGTACACTTTTATAAGACATCACTATTACGTGTATGTTTACTGCATGTTTTTGGACATTCAAAAAAATTATTGTTCAAGGCACATGTACAGAAAATATGCTAAAACATGCAGACAAATATAAACAATATCTATGAGACCAAAACAACTTGACTCCTAATTTCCTACACTTTGTTTAAAAAAAGTAGAATTATCTGTCTACTGCGTCTTATCTCATCTGTGGAGAAAGTAATTGAGGTCAGATAGTGTAGTGTTGTCAACATTTCCACTTCTGCATGTGTCCTCGCTCTTTCTAACTTCAAACACTGATGATCAGTGTACGAAACACAGAGTAGAAAGTACTGTACCCGAGGTCAAACACATTAACCGAATGGGAATATTACTATGCAAGCTGCATAGGTAACTAATGTTTAGGCTTCGGGGATACTACAGGGCTTTCTGATTAAGTGTGCTCATGCGTTCTGTCCCCGTTTCCATCATGCAGATGAAGACTTAGTTAATAAAAATGCAACGCCATGCTCTCGCTGTTACTGTGGATAGTATGAGTGGGACAACAGCAAATTTGCATTTAACAGCAGCAGATGTTGTCATATGCTTAACTTCACTTAATCACCTCTGCAGAGTCATGCAAAAAATATTCCTTATGTCTAGATCAAAGAATGACACCTACTGTCCCCAGAAACCAAAAGGGACACT